>NC_092006.1:7155635-7270635 GCF_044704955.1 Pristiophorus japonicus
CCTCCCTCTCTCTCTCTCCCCTCCCTCCCTCTCTCTCCCCCCCCCTCCCTCCCTCCCTTCCCCTCTCTCTTCCCCCCCCTCCCTCCCTCTCTCTCTCCCCCCCCTCCCTCCCTCTCTCTCTCCCCCCCCTCCCTCCCTCTCTCCCCCCCCCTCCCTCCCTCTCTCCCCCCTCCCTCCCTCTCTCTCTCCCCCTCCCTCCCTCTCTCTCTCCCCCTCCTCCCTCCTCTCTCTCCCCCTCCCTCCCTCTCTCTCTCCCCCTCCCTCCCTCTCTCTCTCCCCCTCCCTCCCTCTCCCTCCCTCTCTCTCTCCCCCTCCCTCCCTCTCTCTCTCCCCCTCCCTCCCTCTCTCTCTCCCCCTCCCTCCCTCTCTCTCTCCCCCTCCCTCCCTCTCTCTCTCCCCCTCTCCCCTCCCTCTCTCTCTCCCCCTCCCTCCCTCTCTCTCTCTCCCCCTCCCTCCCTCTCCCTCTCCCTCCCTCCCTCCCTCTCCCTCTCCCCCCTCCCCCTCCCCCTCTCCCTCTCCCTCTCCCCCTCTCTCTCTCTGTCTCCCCTCCCTCCCTCTCTCTCTCTCTCCCCCCGCTCTCTCTCTCTCTCTCTCTCTCTCTCCCTCCCTCCCCTCTCTCTCTCTCTCCCTCCCCCCCCTCTCTCTCTCTCCCTCCCCCCCCCTCTCTCTCTCTCCCTCCCCCCCCTCTCTCTCTCTCCCTCCCCCCCCTCTCTCTCTCTCTCTCTCTCTCCCCCTCCCGCTCAGCGGCACGAACGGCTGCAGAATTCTCCCTGGCTGAAGCACTTTCACACAGGTAGGAAGATGGTTTATTTAATCTTTTGTTGGCTTATAAATGTTTATTCAGGTTGGATTTATTTGTATAATATTTGTAGAAGTATAAATAAGGATTTATTGTCGAATTTAATGAGTTCCCTCCCCCCACCTCGTTCTGGACGCCTAATTTGTAACCTGCGCCTGATTTTTTAATGTGTAGAACAAGTTTTTTCAGTTCTACAAAAATCTTCACTGGCTCCATTCTACTTTAGTTTGGAGTACGTTTTCACTGTGGAAACTTTCAAATCAGGTGTCAGTGGCCGGACACGCCCCCTTTTGAAGAAAAAATTCTGTTCTAAACTAGAACTGTTCTAGCTGACTAAAACTGCAGAAAAAAAAAATGAGGAGAATTGCGATTTCTAAAATAGTCCATTCTCCACCAGTTGCTCCTAAAAATCAGGCGCGAATCATGTGGAAACTTGGGCCCATTATTCTAAACTCTAGAGAAATGGAGTATAAAAGCAGGGAAGTCTTGCTACAGTTATACAGGGTATTGGTGAGGCCACACCTGGAGTACTGCGTGCAGTTTTGGTTTCCATATTTACGAAAGGATATACTTTGCTTTGGAGGCAGTTCAGAGAAGGTTCACTCGGTTGATTCCGGGGATGAGGGGGTTGACTTATGAGGAAAGGTTGAGTAGGTTGGGCCTCTACTCATTGGAATTCAGAAGAATGAGAGGTGATCTTATCGAAACGTATCAGATTATGAGGGGGCTTGACAAGGTGGATGCAGAGAGGATGTTTCCACTGATGGGGGTGACTAGAACTAGGGGACATGATCTTAGAATAAGGGGCCGCCCATTTAAAACTGAGATAGGGAGAAATTTCTTCTCTCAGAGGGTTGTAAATCTGTGGAATTCGCAGAGAGCTGTGGAAGCCGGGACATTGAATAAATTTAAGACAGAGATAGACAGTTTCTTAACCGATAAGGGGATAAGGGGGCGGGCAGGGAAGTGGAGCTGAGTCCATGATCGGATCAGCCATGATCGTATTAAATGGCGGAGCAGGCTCAAGGGGCCGAATGGCCGACTCCTGCTCCTATTTCTTATGTTTTTATGTGTTTCTTCCTCATGTTTATCCAGCCTTCCCTTAAATGCATCGATACTATTCGCCTCAACCCCTCCCTGTGGCAGCGAGTTCCACATTCTCACCGCTCTCTGGGTAAAGAAGTTTCTCCTGAATTCCCCATTGGGTTTATTAGTGACAGTCTGATATTGATGGCGTCTAGTTCTGGTCTCTCCCACAAGTGGAGACATCTTCTCTGCATCTACCCTATCGAACCCCTTCATAGTCTATCAGGACGGCCCTCGGCCTAGAGAAAAGAGACCCAGCCTGCTCAATCTTTCCTGATAGTTAGAACCTTTCATTTCTGGTATCATCCTTATAAATCTTTTTTGCACCTTCTCGAGTGCTTCGATATCTTTACCTTGCTAGACTCTCCTCAATGTCTTTAATATCTGCTTCTCTCTGAAATGAAACATACAAAGCAGTAACAGAGGTTTGACTGAAATCCAGGCCGTCAATTCGCCCTCTTACATTCTATGAGATTCAGCAGGCTATTCGACTGCGGGGCCCCTCACAGCCAAGCGTCGTCGTGTCCCCATCCCCAGCACCTTGTCTCAGGCAATTTCCAGAAGTGTGTGGGGGGAGGTGGGAGGCGTTGTAGGAGATTGAGGCGGACTGTGGCTGGAATTATCATCGAATCCCACAGCACAGAAGGAGGCCCATTCAGCCCCTCGAGCCTGTTACACAGGAAGAGGAGGAGGCCCATTCAGCCCCTCGAGCCTGTCACACAGGAACAGGAGGAGGCCCACTCAGCCCCTCGAGCCTGTCACACAGGAACAGGAGGAGGCCCACTCAGCCCTCGAGCCTGTTACACAGGAACAGGAGGAGGCCCATTCAGCCCCTCGAGCCTGTTACACAGGAACAGGAGGAGGCCCATTCAGCCCCTCTGGCCTGTTACATTAGGAACAGGAGGAGGCCCATTCAGCCCCTCGAGCCTGTTACACAGCAACAGGAGGAGGCCCATTCAGCCCCTCGAGCCTGTTACACAGGAACAGGAGGAGGCCCATTCAGCCCCTCGAGCCTGTCACACAGGAACAGGAGGAGGCCCACTCAGCCCCTCGGGCCTGTTACATTAGGAACAGGAGGAGGCCCATTCAGCCCCTCGAGCCTGTTACACAGCAACAGGAGGAGGCCCATTCAGCCCCTCGAGCCTGTTACACAGGAACAGGAGGAGGCCCATTCAGCCCCTCATGCTTGTCAGGGACCCTCGAGGGTGAAGATTCAAGCCCCTCCATCACCCACATCCTGTATGGGGGGTGGGGGGGGGGGGGGGGGTGGGGGAGGGCTTTTAAAACAAAAATGTGTACATTTGAATTTGCAACCAGAAAAAGAAGTTGAAAGTGGATTGTGACAGAGCGCAGCGACTTTAGAGGGAGTCGGGGAGGGGGGCGAGAGATGGGAAGGTTGAAAGATCGCGGGGGAGACTGGAAAGTGGCGGGTGGGAGGGGGATTTGTAGGAACTGCGCGCCCTCCCGTGGCCGAATAGCCGGCTGGGTCCTGCACCTTTAAAGTGTCGTCCACCCTTGTCGGCTTGTGGGTGCGGGTCTTTGTGGTCTCGCACATGTCAGCAGAGGGGGGAGAAATCAAGATTTAACAAGTCAAGCAGCCGCCGCCCCGCCCAGGCTGAGGTCTCAAAAGTTGCTGCAATACAACGGGGCTCCGCTTTGTTGACGGAAACGGCGTCCGGTTGCCGGGGTAACGACGTCGCAGCGACGTCTTAAAGGGGCAGCGCCGCCGCAGAAACCTTAAAGGGTCCCCGCTAAAATTTATTTTGAAAGAGCCTGAATTGCTATAGCGCCTCCCAACACCCCAGGACACCCCCCCCCCCCCCGGCCCCATAAAGCACTTCGCTGAAGTCACTGGGATCCTTTTTTTGTGAGCCACAGTCGAAGAAACATAGAAAATAGGTGCAGGAGCAGGCTATTCGGCCCTTCGAGCCTGCACCACCATTCAATATGGATCATGGCTGATCATTCATCTCAGTACCCCGTTCCTGCTTTCTCTCCGTACCCCTTGATCCCTTTAGCCGTAAGGGCCGCATCTAACTCCCTTTTGAATATATCCAACGAACTGGCCTCAACAACTCTCTGTGGTAGAGAATTCCACAGGTTCACAATTCTCTGAGTGAAGAAGTTTCTCCTCATCTCGGTCCTAAATGGCTTCTCCCTTATCCTTCGACTGTGACCCCTGGTTCTGGACTTCCCCAACATCGGGAACATTCTTCCTGCATCTAACCTGTCCAGTCCCGTCAGAATTTTATATGTTTCTATGAGATCCCCTCTCATTCTTCTAAACTCCAGTGAATACAGGCCTAGTCGATCCAGTCTCTCCTCATATGTCAGTCCTGCCATCCCGGGAATCAGTCTGGTGAACCTTCGCTGCACTCCCTCAATAGCAAGAATGTCCTTCCTCAGATTAGGAGACCAAAACTGAACACAATATTCCAGGTGTGGTCTCACCAAGGCCCTGTACAACTGCAGTAAGACCTCCCTGCTCCTATACTCAAATCCTCTCGCTATGAAGGCCAACATGGCATTTGCCTTCTTCACCGCCTGCTGTACCTGCATGCCAACTTTCAATGACTGATGTACCATGACACCCAGGTCTCGTTGCACCTCCCCTTTTCCTAATCTGTCACCATTCAGATAATATTCTGCCTTTGTGTTTGTAGTGTCCCTGCACCTTAGTACAAACTCACACGAGGCATAGATATATCAGACACGGTCACTCTGTGACCTTCACCTTTGTTGCCAGGACCAAGGAGTGCTGACCCTGGGTGGGACCTCCCCTTTTATACCTGGAAACCCAGGTGAGGAGTGTCTCTTGCAAGTTGTGTGGTCAGGATGTGCATTTCTAGGGTACAGGTACAGTGTACATGAGTTACAGTTACATGACTATGTCATTACAAGATGGTTAAATACATGACAGTGTTTTTGCCCCCAAAGTGGATAACCTCACATTTATCCACATTATACTGCATCTGCCATGCATTTGCCCACTCACCTAACCTGTCCAAGTCACCCTGCAGCTTCTTAGCGTCCCCCTCACAGTTCACACCGTCACCCAGCTTAGTGTCATCTGCAAACTTGGCGATATTACACTCACTTCCTTTATCTAAATCATTGATGTATATTGTAAATAGCTGGGGTTCCAGCACTGAGCCCTGCGGCACCCCACTAGTCACTGCCTGCCATTCTGAAAAGGACCCGTTTATCCCGACTCTCTGCTTCCTGTCTGCCAACCAGTTCTCTATCCACGTCAGTACATTACCCCCAATACCATGCGCTTTGATTTTGCACACCAATCTCTTGTGTGGGACCTTGTCAAAAGCCTTTTGAAAGTCCAAATACACCACATCCACTGGTTCTCCCTTGTCCACTCTACTAGTTACATCCTCAAAAAACTCCAGATTTGTCAAGCATGATTTCCCGTTCATAAATCCATGCTGACTTGGACCGATCCTGTCACTGCTTTCCAAATGCGCTGCTATTTCATCCTTAATAATTGATTCCAACATTATAATGTAGATAAGTTGGTCACGAAAGTAAAAGCCCATGGGATCCAAAATTGACTCCGAGGCAGGAAACAAAGGGTAATAAGAACATAAGAACTGGGAGCAGGAGCAGGCCATTTGGCCCCTCGAACCTGCCCTGCCATTCAATAGAACCATGGCTGATCTGATTCTGGACTCAGCTCCACTTCCAACAATGGTCGATGGGTGTTTTTGTGACGGGACGGCTGTTTCCAGTGGGGTTCCGCGGGGCTCAGTACCAGGTCTCTTGCTCTTTGTGGTATGTATAATTAACGATTTGGACTTGAATCTCGGGGGAATCTAAGAAGTTTGCAGACGAGACTAAAACCAGCTGTGTGGTTGATAATGACGATGAAAGCTGAGTGCAGCCCCGACTGCCGGCCTCTCTTCCGCGGTTACGTCCGAGCCAGGATGTCCCCGGAGGCGGAGCACGCGGTGTCCGCCAGTACGCTCGCGGCCTTCCGTGAGAGGTGGGCGCCGGAGGGACCGGAGTGCATCGTCACCCCCGGGAAACAAATTTTAATTTGATCATTTAGGTTTAAAGTTTAATTTGTTTAATTTGCTGGTTTTAGTGCCTTTTAGTCAGGGGGCACTTGTATAATTTGTGGTTTTAGTGCCCTCAAAATAAAAACAAGGCGGCACTCAAGGTTTTTGGAGCCTTTAATCGGTGGGCACCTGATTACTGATACACTGAAAAATAGCGAGTCTGTGATCTTTCAATGAGGTCGTGGCTGATTGAGCAACCTTGTGTTCTTGAATTCGTATTTCTTTTACAATTGATCATTATAAAAAGACTTTCATTTCTAGAGCGCCGTTCGCAACCTCGGGACGTTCCCAGGGCGCGTTGCAGCCGATGAAGCAGTGGTTTCCGAAGCGCGGTCCCTGTTGTGATGTGGGACACGCGGCAGCTCGATGTGCGCACAGCAAGATCCCACAAACCTCGGAGCGGGGACTGGAGCGAGAAGGGGGAGTTGGGCAGTAAACGCCGCAAAAGTGTTGGTGCGAATAATCTCTCCCGAACTTATTAGCTCCAAATTATTGCAAATAGAGAAAAAAAGCACAATAAATTCTCCGGAGACGCGATTTCAGGTCAAAAATCTTCACGTTTCGAAACCCCGCTGATTATAAAAATGTAACATAGAAACATAGAAACATAGAAAATAGGTGCAGGAGCAGGCCATTCAGCCCTTCTAGCCTGCACCGCCATTCAATGAGTTCATGGCTGAACATGCAACTTCAGTACCCCATTCCTGCTTTCTCGCCATACCCCTTGATCCCCCAAGTAGTAAGGACTTCATCTAACTCCCTTTTGAATATATTTAGTGAATTGGCCTCAACTATTTTCTGTGGTAGAGAATTCCACAGGTTCACCACTCTCTGGGTGAAGAAGTTTCTCCTTATCTCGGTCCTAAATGGCTTACCCCTTATCCTTAGACCGTGACCTCTGGTTCTGGACTTCCCCAACATTGGGAACATTCTTCCTGCATCCAACCTGTCCAAACCCGTCAGAATTTTAAACGTTTCTATGACGTCCCCTCTCACTCTTCTGAACTCCAGTGAATACAAGCCCAGTTGATCCAGTCTTTCTTGATAGGTCAGTCCCACCATCCCGGGAATCAGTCTGGTGAATCTTCGCTGCACTCCCTCAATAGCAAGAATGTCCTTCCTCAAGTTAGGAGACCAAAACTGTACACAATACTCCAGGTGTGGCCTCACCAAGGCTCTGTACAACTGTAGCAACACCTCCCTGCCCCTGTACTCAAATCCCCTCGCTATGAAGGCCAACATGCCATTTGCTTTCTTAACCGCCTGCTGTACCTGCATGCCAACCTTCAATGACTGATGTACCATGACACCCAGGTCTCGTTGCACCTTCCCTTTTCCTAATCTGTCACCATTCAGATAATAGTCTGTCTCTCTGTTTTTACCACCAAAGTGGATAACCTCACATTTATCCACATTATACTTCATCTGCCACGCATTTGCCCACTCACCTAACCTATCCAAGTCACTCATAGCATCCTCCTCGCAGCTCACACTGCCACCCAACTTAGTGTC
This sequence comes from Pristiophorus japonicus, assembly GCF_044704955.1. NCBI lineage: Eukaryota > Metazoa > Chordata > Chondrichthyes > Pristiophoridae > Pristiophorus > Pristiophorus japonicus. The sequence goes on from NC_092006.1 coordinate 7,163,103, forward strand.
ATCCGCAAATTTGGAGATACTACATTTAATCCCCTCGTCTAAATCATTAATGTACAATGTAAACAACTGGGGCCCCAGCACAGAACCCTGCGGTACCCCACTAGTCACTGCCTGCCATTCCGAAAAGTACCCATTTACTCCTACTCTTTGCTTCCTGTCTGACAACCAGTTCTCAATCCACGTCAGCACACTACCCCCAATCCCATGTGCTTTAACTTTGCACATTAATCTCCTGTGTGGGACCTTGTCGAAAGCCTTCTGAAAGTCCAAATATACCACATCAACTGGTACTCCTTTGTCCACTTTATTGGAAACATCCTCAAAAAATTCCAGAAGATTTGTCAAGCATGATTTCCCTTTCACAAATCCATGCTGACTTGGACCTATCATGTCACCATTTTCCAAATGCGCTGCTATGACATCCTTAATAATTGATTCCATCATTTTACCCACTACTGAGGTCAGGCTGACCGGTCTATAATTCCCTGTTTTCTCTCTCCCTCCTTTTTTAAAAAGTGGGGTTACATTGGCTACCCTCCACTCCATAGGAACTGATCCAGAGTCAATGGAATGTTGGAAAATGACTGTCAATGCATCCGCTATTTCCAAGGCCACCTCCTTAAGTACTCTGGGATGCAGTCCATCAGGCCCTGGGGATTTATCGGCCTTCAATCCCATCAATTTCCCCAACACAATTTCCCGACTAATAAAGATTTCCCTCAGTTCCTCCTCCTTACTAGACCCTCTGACCCCTTTTATATCCGGAAGGTTGTTTGTGTCCTCCTTAGTGAATACTGAACCAAAGTACTTGTTCAATTGGTCTGCCATTTCTTTGTTCCCCGTTATGACTTCCCCTGATTCTGACTGCAGGGGACCTACGTTTGTCTTTACTAACCTTTTTCTCTTTACATATCTATAGAAACTTTTGCAATCCGCCTTAATGTTCCCTGCAAGCTTCTTCTCGTACTCCATTTTCCCTGCCCTAATCAAACCCTTTGTCCTCCTCTGCTGAGTTCTAAATTTCTCCCAGTCCCCGGGTTCGCTGCTATTTCTGGCCAATTTGTATGCCACTTCCTTGGCTTTAATACTATCCCTGATTTCCCTAGATAGCCACGGTTGAGCCACCTTCCCTTTTTTATTTTTACGCCAGACAGGAATGTACAATTGTTGTAGTTCATCCATGCGGTCTCTAAATGTCTGCCATTGCCCATCCACAGTCAACCCCCTTCAGTATCATTCGCCAATCTATCCTAGCCAATTAACGCCTCATACCTTCAAAGTTACCCTTCTTTAAGTTCTGGACCATGGTCTCTGAATTAACTGTTTCATTCTCCATCCTAATGCAGAATTCCACCATATTATGGTCACTCTTCCCCAAGGGGTCTCGCACAACGAGATTGCTAATTAATCCTCTCTCATTACATAACACCCAGTCTAAGATGGCCTCCCCCCTAGTTGGTTCCTCGACATATTGGTCTAGAAAACCATCTCTTATGCACTCCAGGAAATCCTCCTCCACCGTATTGCTTCCAGTTTGGCTAGCCCAATCTATGTGCATATTAAAGTCACCCATTATAACTGCTGCACCTTTATTTCATGCACCCCTAATTTCCTGTTTGATGCCCTCCCCAACATCACTACTACTGTTTGGAGGTCTGTACACAACTCCCACTAACGTTTTTTGCCCTTTGGTGTTCTGCAGCTCTACCCATATAGATTCCACATCATCCAAGCTAATGTCCTTCCTAACTATTGCCTTAATCTCCTCCTTAACCAGCAATGCTACCCCACCTCCTTTTCCTTTTATTCTATCCTTCCTGAATGTTGAATACCCCTGGATGTTGAGTTCCCAGCCCTGAAAAGTGACTGATTTATAAATAATTTCAAGTTGGAAAAGCCTCTTATTATGAATAAAGTTTGAAAAGCTACTCAATATTAAACATATAAAGTTTGAAGGACCATTGGTTATAAAACAACTTAAAGTTTGAAGAGGCACTGATGACGAGAGCAGTGTGTGTGTGTGTGTGCACAGCCCCTGATGACGAGCGCAGTGTGTGTACAGCTCCCGGTGACGACAGCAATTGTGTGTGTGTGTGTACAGCTCCCGGTGACGAGCGCAGTGTTTGTGTACAGCTCTCGGTGACGACAGCAATGAGTGTGTGTGAGACAGCTCTCGGTGACGAACGCAGTGTTTGTGCACAGCTCCCGGTGACGACAGCAATGTGTGTGTGTGCACAGCTCTCGGTGACGAGCGCAGTGTTTGTGCACAGCTCCCGGTGACGAGAGCAGTGTGTGTGTGCACAGCTCCCGGTGACGAGCGCAGTGTGTGTGTGCACAGCTCTCGGTGACGAGCGCAGTGTGTGTGTGCACAGCTCTCGGTGACGAGCGCAGTGTTTGTGCACAGCTCCCGGTGACGAGAGCAGTGTGTGTGTGCACAGCTCCCGGTGACGAGCGCAGTGTGTGTGTGCACAGCTCCCGGTGACGAGCGCAATCTGTGTGCACAGCCCCTGCCTGTGTGGAGCCGCCTGACTCCGGGGTTTGCGGACAGGCGGCGCGGCGGGCTGCTGCTGCTGCGGGTCCTACGGCTCGGTTGCCGGGGAGACGCGGCCTAGTGGGCGGGAGAAACCTTTGCTCTCGCTGTGCGCGGCGGGGATGTGGCGGCTGGGCCTCTGGCGGCGGCTGGTGCAGCCCGGGCCCGGGGGCTGCGGCGGGGAGCGAGGGCTGCGGCTTAGCGCCGGCCTGGTGAGGGTCCGCGCCCGGCCTCGGGAGTTAGCGCCGGTTATTTGGTGGTGGTGGTGGTGGGGGGAGGGGAGGGGAGGGGGTTAGTGTGTGTGTGTGGGGGAGGGGAGGGGGTTAGTGTGTGTGTGTGGGGGAGGGGAGGGGGTTAGTGTGTGTGTGTGGGGGAGGGGAGGGGGTTAGTGTGTGTGTGTGGGGGAGGGGAGGGGGTTAGTGTGTGTGTGGGGGAGGGGAGGGGGTTAGTGTGTGTGTGGGGGGGAGGGGAGGGGGTTAGTGTGTGTGTGGGGGAGGGGAGGGGGTTAGTGTGTGTGTGGGGGGGAGGGGAGGGGGTTAGTGTGTGTGTGTGGGGGAGGGGAGGGGGTTAGTGTGTGTGTGTGTGGGGGAGGGGAGGGGGTTAGTGTGTGTGTGGGGGAGGGGAGGGGGTTATTGTGTGTGTGGGGGAGGGGAGGGGGTTATTGTGTGTGTGGGGGAGGGGAGGGGGTTAGTGTGTGTGTGTGGGGGAGGGGAGGGGGTTAGTGTGTGTGGGGGAGGGGAGGGGGTTAGTGTGTGTGTGGGGGAGGGGAGGGGGTTAGTGTGTGTGTGGGGGAGGGGAGGGGGTTAGTGTGTGTGTGGGGGAGGGGAGGGGGTTAGTGTGTGTGTGGGGGAGGGGAGGGGGTTAGTGTGTGTGTGGGGGAGGGGAGGGGGTTAGTGTGTGTGTGGGGGGGAGGGGAGGGGGTTAGTGTGTGTGTGGGGGAGGGGAGGGGGTTAGTGTGTGTGGGGGAGGGGAGGGGGTTAGTGTGTGTGGGGGGAGGGGAGGGGGTTAGTGTGTGTGTGGGGAGGGGAGGGGGTTAGTGTGTGTGTGGGGGAGGGGAGGGGGTTAGTGTGTGTGTGGGGGAGGGGAGGGGGTTAGTGTGTGTGTGGGGGAGGGGAGGGGGTTAGTGTGTGTGTGGGGGAGGGGAGGGGGTTATTGTGTGTGTGGGGGAGGGAGTTATTTGTGGGGGGGAGGGGAGGGGGTTATTGTGTGTGTGGGGGAGGGAGTTATTTGTGGGGGGGAGGGGAGGGGGTTATTGTGTGTGTGTGTGGGGGGGGAGGGGAGGGGGTTATTGTGTGTGTGGGGGAGGGAGTTATTTGTGGGGGGGAGGGGAGGGGGTTATTGTGTGTGTGTGTGGGGGGGGAGGGGAGGGGGTTATTGTGTGTGTGGGGGGGGAGGGGAGGGGGTTATTGTGTGTGTGGGGGGGGAGGGGAGGGGGTTATTGTGTGTGTGGGGGGGGAGGGGAGGGGGTTATTGTGTGTGTGGGGGGGGAGGGGGTTATTGTGTGTGTGGGGGGGGAGGGGAGGGGGTTATTGTGTGTGTTGTGTGGGGAGGGGGTTATTGTGTGTGTTGTGTGGGGGTGGGATTATTGTGGCTGGTGGGGGGAGGTGAAAGTGAGATGAGGCTGGGTGGCTCTTTGCTGGCCGGCATGGGCCGAATGGCCGCCTCCAGTGCGGTAAATTTCTCTGATTATCGGGGCTGGGAGCAAGGTATCTCAGGGCCTGTCGCTGACGGCGGACACGTTACTGGACCGATAATCCAGAGAACAGGCGTTCACATCTCACTGCCGTTTGAGAATGTGAATTCTGCTCAGAAATGCAGTTGGAATAACCATGGAGCTGTGGGATTGTGGTTAAAAAAACCTTATTTGGTTCAGTAATGTCCCGGCAGGGATAGGAACCTGCCGCCTGTACCCGGTCTGGGCCTATATGTGACTCCAGTCCTACACCAATGTGGTTGACTCTGAATCACAGAAATTTACAGCACGGGAGGAGGCCATTCGGCCCATCGTGTCCCGCGCCGGCCGACAAAGAGCCACCCAGCCTAATCCCACTTTCCCGCTCTCGGTCCGTAGCCCTGTAGGTTACAGCACTTCAAGTGTTACATCCAGGTACTTTTTAAATGTGGTGAGGGTTTCTGCCTCTACCACCCTTTCAGGCAGTGAGTTCCACCCCAGACCCCCACCACCCTCTGGGTGAAGGAATTCTCCCTCAAATCCCCTCTAAACCTCCCCCCAATTACTTTCAATCTATGCCCCCTGGTTATTGACCCCTCTGCCAAGGGAAACAGGTCCGTCCTATCCACTCTATCCAGGCCTCTCATCATTTTATACACCTCAATCAGGTCTCCCCTCGGCCTCCTCTGTTCCAAAGAAAACAACCCCAATCTTTTCGCAACCGAGACTCCAGGATGGTATGTTGCCTCCCTGGTGCAAGGGTCAAGGATGTCTCGGAGCGGGTGCAGGACATTCTGAAAAGGGAGGGAGAACAGCCAGTTGTCGTGGTGCACGTTGGTACCAACGACATAGGTTTTAAAAAAAAGGGATGAGGTCCTACGAAACGAATTTAAGGAGCTAGGAGCTAAATTAAAAAGTAGGACCTCAAAAGTAGTAATCTCGGGATTGCTACCAGTGCCACGTGCTAGTCAGTAGGAATCGCAGGATAGCGCAGATGAATACGTGGCTTGAGCAGTGGTGCAGCAGGGAGGGATTCAAATTCCTGGGGCATTGGAACCGGTTCTGGGGGAGGTGGGACCAGTACAAACCGGACGGTCTGCACCTGGGCAGGACCAGAACCAATGTCCTAGGGGGAGTGTTTGCTAGTGCTGTTGGGGAGGAGTTAAACTAATCTGGCAGGGGGATGGGAACCAATGCAGGGAGACAGAGGGAAACAAAAAGGAGGCAAAAACAAAAGACAGAAAGGAGATGAGGAAAAGTGGAGGGCAGAGAAACCCAAGGCAAAGAACAAAAAGGGCCACTGTACAGCAAAATTCTAAAAGGACAAAGGGTGTTAAAAAAACAAGCCTGAAGGCTTTGTGTCTTAATGCAAGGAGTATCCGTAATAAAGTGGATGAATTAACTGTGCAAATAGATGTTAACAAATATGATGTGATTGGGATTACGGAGACGTGGCTCCAGGATGATCAGGGCTGAGAACTCAACATCCAGGGGTATTCAACATTCAGGAAGGATAGAATAAAAGGAAAAGGAGGTGGGGTAGCATTGCTGGTTAAAGAGGAGATTAATGCAATAGTTAGGAAGGACATTAGCTTGGATGATGTGGAATCTATATGGGTAGAGCGGCAGAACACCAAAGGGCAAAAAACATTAGTGGGAGTTGTGTACAGACCTCCAAACAGTAGTAGTGATGTTGGGGGAGGGTATCAAACAGGAAATTAGGAGTGCATGCAATAAAGGTGCAGCAGTTATAATGGGGGACTTTAATATGCACATAGATTGGGCTAGCCAAACTGGAAGCAATATGGTGGAGGAGGATTTCCTGGAGTGCATAAGGGATGGTTTTCTAGACCAATATGTCGAGGAACCAACTAGGGGGGAGGCCATCTTAGACTGGGTGTTGTGTAATGAGAGAGGATTAATTAGCAATCTCATTGTGCGAGGCCCCTTGGGGAAGAGTGACCATAATATGGTGGAATTCTGCATTAGGATGGAGAATGAAACAGTTAATTCAGAGACCATGGTCCAGAACTTAAAGAAGGGTAACTTTGAAGGTATGAGGCGTTAATTGGCTAGGATAGATTGGCGAATGATACTTAAGGGGTTGACTGTGGATGGGCAATGGCAGACATTTAGAGACCGCGTGGATGAACTACAACAATTGTACATTCCTGTCTGGCGTAAAAATAAAAAAGGGAAGGTGGCTCAACCGTGGCTATCAAGGGAAATCAGGGATAGTATTAAAGCCAAGGAAGTGGCATACAAATTGGCCAGAAATAGCAGCGAACCTGGGGACTGGGAGAAATTTAGAACTCAGCAGAGGAGGACAAAGGGTTTGATTAGGGCAGGGAAAATGGAGTACGAGAAGAAGCTTGCAGGGAACATTAAGGCGGATTGCAAAAGTTTCTATAGGTATGTCAAGAGAAAAAGGTTAGTAAAGACAAACGTAGGTCCCCTGCAGTCAGAATCAGGGGAAGTCATAGCGGGGAACAAAGAAATGGCGGACCAATTGAACAAGTACTTTGGTTCGGTATTCACTGAGGAGGACACAAACAACCTTCCGGATATAAAAGGGGTCAGAGGGTCTCGTAAGGAGGAGGAACTGAGGGAAATCTTTATTAGTCGGGAAATTGTGATGGGGAAATTGATGGGATTGAAGGCCGATAAATCCCCAGGGCCTGATGGACTGCATCCCAGAGTACTTAAGGAGGTGGCCTTGGAAATAGTGGATGCATTGACGATCATTTTCCAACATTCCATTGACTCTGGATCAGTTCCTATGGAGTGGAGGGTAGCCAATGTAACCCCACTTTTTAAAAAAGGAGGGAGAGAGAAAACAGGGAATTATAGACCGGTCAGCCTGACATCGGTAGTGGGTAAAGTGATGGAATCAATTATTAAGGATGTCATAGCAGCGCATTTGGAAATAGGTGACATGATAGGTCCAAGTCAGCATGGATTTGTGAAAGGGAAATCATGCTTGACAAATCTTCTGGAATTTTTTGAGGATGTTTCCAGTAAAGTGGACAAGGGAGAACCAGTTGATGTGGTATATTTGGACTTTCAGAAGGCTTTCGACAAGGTCCCACACAGGAAATTAATGTGCAAAGTTAAAGCACATGGGATTGGGGGTAGTGTGCTGACGTGGATTGAGAACTGGTTGTCAGACAGGAAGCAAAGAGTAGGAGTAAATGGGTAGTTTTCAGAATGGCAGGCAGTGACTCGTGGGGTACCACAAGGTTCTGTGCTGGGGCCCCAGCTGTTTACACTGTACATTAATGATTTAGATGAGGTGATTAAATGTAGTATATCCAAATTTGCGGATGACACTAAGTTGGGTGGCAGTGTGAGCTGCGAGGAGGATGCTATGAGGCTGCAGAGTGACTTGGATAGGTTAGGTGAGTGGGCAAATGCATGGCAGATGAAGTATAATGTGGATAAATGTGAGGTTATCCACTTTGGTGGTAAAAACAGAGAGACAGACTATTATCTGAATGGTGACAGATTAGGAAAAGGGGAGGTGCAACGAGACCTGGGTGTCATGGTACATCAGTCATTGAAGGTTGGCATGCAGGTACAGCAGGCGGTTAAGAAAGCAAATGGCATGTTGGCCTTCATAGCGAGGGGATTTGAGTACAGGGGCAGGGAGGTGTTGCTACAGTTGTACAGGGCATTGGTGAGGCCACACCTGGAGTATTGTGTACAGTTTTGGTCTCCTAACTTGAGGAAGGACATTCTTGCTATTGAGGGAGTGCAGCGAAGATTCACCAGACTGATTCCCGGGATGGTGGGACTGACCTATCAAGAAAGACTGGATCAACTGGGCTTGTATTCACTGGAGTTCAGAAGAGTGAGAGGGGACCTCATAGAAACGTTTAAAATTCTGACGGGTTTAGACAGGTTAGATGCAGGAAGAATGTTCCAAATGTTGGGGAAGTCCAGAACCAGGGGTCACAGTCTAAGGATAAGGGGTAAGCCATTTAGGACCGAGATGAGGAGAAACTTCTTCACCCAGAGAGTGGTGAACCTGTGGAATTCTCTACCACAGAAAGTAGTTGAGGCCAGTTCACTAAATATATTCAAAAGGGAGTTAGATGAAGTACTTGCTACTCGGGGGATCAAGGGGTATGGCGAGAAAGCAGGAATGGGGTACTGAAGTTGCATGTTCAGCCATGAACTCATTGAATGGCGGTGCAGGCTCGAAGGGCTGAATGGCCTACTCCTGCACCTATTTTCTGTGTTTCTATGTTTCCAATCTTTCCTCATCGCTAAAATTCTCCAGTCCTGGCAACGTCCTGGAAAATCTCCTCTCTACCCTCTCTAGTGCAACATCCTGGTTTAATCTCCTCTGTACCCTCTCCAGTGCAACATCTTGGTAAATCTCCTCTCTACCCTCTCCAGTGCAACATCCTGGTAAATCTCCTCCCTACCCTCTCCAGTGCAACATCCTGGTAAATCTCCTCTGCACCCTCTCCAGTGCAATCACATCTTTCCTGTAATGTGGTGACCAGAACTGCACGCAGTACTCCAGCTGTGGCCTAACCAGTGTTTCATACAGTTCAAGCAATCCCTGCTCTTGTATTCTATGCCTCGACTTAGAAAGGCAAGTATTCCGTATGCCTTCTTAACCACCTTATCCACCTGGCCTGCTACCTTCAGGGATCTGTGGACCTGCACTCCCAGGTCCCTTTGTTTCTCCACACTTCTCAGTGTCTGCCCATTTAATGTGTATTCCCTTGCCTTGTTAGCCCTCCCCAAATGCATTACCTCACACTTCTCAGGATTGAATTCCATTTGCCACTGTTCTGCCCATCTGACTAGTTCATTGATAGCTTCCTGCAGTCTACAGCTTTCTTCTTTATTGTCAACCACACGGCCAATTTTAGTATCATCTGCAAACTTCTAAATCATACCCCCTCTATTCAAGTCTCATCATCTTATAGGTAGTCCCTCAAAACGAGGATAACTTGCTTCTACGCCAAAAAGAATGAGTTCCCGGATGTTTCAATAATATTCCAGATCCCGAACTACATCCTGAAGGGTGGAAGATGCCTGTGGGTGGATTGTTTTAACGTGGGGTGACTGTTAAAACAATCCACACCAGCCACCACACGGGCTTGACAGAGCGAGGCCTTAGTCCAGGGGCAAGGGTTAACCAGGACGACTGGAGACCAGCTCTGCTGCACGGACCCAGTGCGCGCACATATCGCACAGTGTGGGCTGGCCCCGTGCTGCCCCCTAGGGCCCTCGCCTCTTCTGGCCCCAGACTCTCACCTCCCCTGGGCCCCCCGATCACCTCCCTCTACAGTCTCTCGCCGCTCCTGCTGTATCTCCCCACGCTCCAGTCACCGACCTGGACCTTGCCGTGGTCATGGCCGCCATGCTGTTCCAGAGGCCTCCACGTTGCCCATGGCCAATGCTCGCCACTCCTTTCATTGATATATGCCACAAGCACCGAGTCTTGAGCCCTGCAGAGCCCCACCAGCAACAGCCTTCCAGTCACAAGGCACATTAGTCCATGTACTCGAAGAGTTATGATCTGCAGGACCAGGGGGAAATTAGACTGCTCGCATAGATGGGCCGAATGGCAGCCTCCTGTGCTGTTACGATTCCGGGTCCAGTCGCCTTGCAGTGTGTCCAGCGACCTGTGACGTGCGATCCTCGCAAAGGGTCTTGGGGGCCCGGTTCCCAAAGCACCGATTGTTGACGCCGGTTTGTTCCCGCAGCGGACGGTGCTGGTGGAACGGTGCTGGCAGGTCCCGCTCCCCAAGGAAGGCAAGCCGGCCAGACTGCACCCCAGGAGGCACCGGGTGTACAAACTGGCGGAGGACACCAAGCACAAGCCCCAGGAGAAGCTGGAACTGATCCTGACTCAGACGGTCCCCAGTACGTATTTGCAGCCGCGTTTCCTCTCTTCCCAACTGTAGCGCCGGGAGTAACCGCAGTGTCGGCCGTGGCTGCGTGGGCAGCGCTCTCGCCTCTGGGCCGTGGGTTCGAGTCCCACTCCAGGGAAGTGAGCACATAAAACTAGGCTGACGCTCCCAGTGCAGTACTGAGGGAGCGCCGCACTGCGCTGTCGGAGGGGCAGTACTGAGGGAGCGCCGCACTGCGCTGTCGGAGGGGCAGTACTGAGGGAGCGCCGCACTGCGCTGTCGGAGGAGCGGTACTGAGGGAGCGCCGCACTGCCCTGTCGGAGGGGCGGTACTGAGGGAGCGCCGTACTGCCCTGTCGGAGGGGCGGTACTGAGGGAGCGCCGTACTGCCCTGTCGGAGGGGCGGTACTGAGGGAGCGCCGTACTGCCCTGTCGGAGGGGCGGTACTGAGGGAGCGCCGTACTGCCCTGTCGGAGGGGCGGTACTGAGGGAGCGCCGCACTGCCCTGTCGGAGGGGCGGTACTGAGGGAGCGCCGTACTGCGCTGTCGGAGGGGCGGTACTGAGGGAGCGCCGTACTGCGCTGTCGGAGGGGCGGTACTGAGGGAGCGCCGCACTGCGCTGTCGGAGGGGCGGTACTGAGGGAGCGCCGTACTGCGCTGTCGGAGGGGCGGTACTGAGGGAGCGCCGCACTGCGCTGTCGGAGGGGCGGTACTGAGGGAGCGCCGTACTGCGCTGTCGGAGGGGCAGTACTGAGGGAACGTTAAACCGAGGCCCCGTCTGCCCTCTCGGGTGGATGTAAAAGATCCCGGGGCCACTATTGGAAGAAGAGCAGGGGGAGTTCTCCCCGGTGTCCTGGGGCCAATATTTATCCCTCAACCAACATCACTAAAACAGATGATCCGGGTCATTATCACATCGCTGTGTGTGGGAGCTTGCTGTGCGATCATTGGCTGCCGCGTTTCCCACAATACAGCAGTGACGAACCTCAAAAGTACTTCATCGGCTGTAAAGCGTCTTGGGAGGCCTGGTGCTCGTGAAAGGCGCTATATAAATGCAAGTCTTTCAATAGAGCCACAGACCCGGTAAATTCTTTCGGCGTGCTTTTTTTGTTTTCAGAGCTCGGAGGCCGGGGGGACACGGTGTTTGTGAAGAAGTCCGTGGGGCGTAACCAGCTCCTCCCGCAGGCCCTCGCTGTCTACGCCTCCCCGGAGAACAAGGCCTTGTTCGAGCAGGAGCGACGGGTGAGTGCGGCAACGGTCCTTTCGACCCGGTTCCCCGGACCCCTCCCACGCTGGGCGCCGGCTCCCGTTCCCGGCTCCCGGGGGGGACAGGGTCACGGCGTGAGTCGGTGGCAGGGGGTGCGGGCACGAATTGAAGAGAATAACCCTTCTAAACCAGGTTTCTTGTGTTCGAACAGCTACTCCGAGAGGGGAGGCCAGAGGAGAGAACGCAGACACGGACCGGAGAAATGGTGAGTGGGCCTTACTGCTCTGGTAACGTCCCTAGCTCTCTAATCTCAGCTCCCACACCCCTCCCTATCTCTGTAACCTCCTCCAGCCCCTACACCCCTCCCTATCTCTGTAACCTCCTCCAGCCCCCACACCCCTCCCTATCTCTGTAACCTCCTCCAGCCCCCACACCCCTCCCTATCTCTGTAACCTCCTCCAGCCCCCACACCCCTCCCTATCTCTGTAACCTCCTCCAGCCCTACACCCCTCCCTATCTCTGTAATCTCCTCCAGCCCCTACACCCCTCCCTATCTCTGTAATCTCCTCCAGCCCCTACACCCCTCCCTATCTCTGTAACCTCTTCCAGCCCTACACCCCTCCCTATCTCTGTAATCTCCTCCAGCCCCTACACCCCTCCCTATCTCTGTAACCTCCACCAGCCCCGACACCCCTCCCTATCTCTGTAACCTCCTCCAGCCCCTACACCCCTCCCTATCTCTGTAACCTCATCCAGCGCTCCGATCTCTGCGCTGCCCCAATTCTGCCCTCTTGCCCATCCCCCAATTTCCATCGCTCCACCATCGGTGGCCGTGCCTTCAGCTGCCTGGGCCCCAAGCTCTGGAACTCCCTCCCTAAACCTCTCCGCCTCTCTCTCTCTCTCTCTCTCCCCCTTTTAAGATGCTATTTAAAACCTACCTCTTTGACTAAGCTTTTGTTCACCTGTCCTCATGTATGAGTGAAGAAATTCCTCCTCATCTCAGTCCTAAATGGCCGAGCCCTTATCCTGAGACTGTGTGACCCCTGGGTCTAGACGCCCCAGCCCCGGGGGGGAAACACCCTCCCTGCATCTACCCTGTCAATCCACTTCACAACCTTGTATGTTTCAATGAGATCACCTTTCATTCTTCTAAACTCCAGAGAGTATGGGCCCAATGTACTCAATCTCTCCTCATAGGACAACCCTCTCATCCCAGGGATCAGTCTGGTGAACCCTCTCATCCCAGGGATCAGTCTGGTGAACCCTCTCATCCCAGGGATCAGTCTGGTGAACCCTCTCATCCCAGGGATCAGTCTGGTGAACCCTCTCATCCCAGGGATCAGTCTGGTGAACCCTCTCATCCCAGGGATCAGTCTGGTGAACCCTCTCATCCCAGGGATCAGTCTGGTGAACCCTCTCATCCCAGGGATCAGTCTGGTGAACCCTCTCATCCCAGGGATCAGTCTGGTGAACCTCTGTTGCAGCACCTTCAGATAAGGAGACCAAAATTGTGCACAGTTATCATCACAGGCCGTCCCTCGGAGTCAAGGAAGATTTGCTTCCACTCTCAAAATGAGTCCTTCGGCGGCTGAACAGTCCAATACGGGAGCCACAGTCCCTGTCACAGGTGGGACAGACAGTGGTTGAGGGAAGGGGAGGGTGGGACTGGTTTGCCTCACGCTCCTTCCGCTGCCTGCGCTTGGTTTCTGCACGCTCTCGGCGACGAGACTCGAGGAGCTCAGCGCCCTCCCGGATGTACTTCCTCCACTTAGGGCGGACTGGTCTTTGGGCCCAGGGACTCCCAGGTGTCGGTGGGGATGTTGCACTTTATCAGGGGAGGCTTTGAGGATGGTCCCTTGTAACGTTTCCTCTGCCCACCTTTGGCTCGCTTGCCGTGAAGGAGTTCCGAGTAGAGCGCTTGTTTTGGGAGTCTCGTGTCGGGGACATGCGAACAATGTGGCCCTGCCCAGCGGAGCTGGTCGAGTGTGGTCAGTGCTTCGATGCTGGGGATGTTGGCCTGGTTGAGAACACTGACATTGGTATAGGAGCAGGGAGGTCTTACTGCAGTTGTACAGGGTCTTGGTGAGGCCACACCTTGAATATTGTGTACAGTTTTTGTTAAGTCCTAACTCTAATGTACTGACTTACACAAGACACACACTGAAATCAAGGTCACTCAGGACCTGCACCTTTAATTCCAGCTCTCCAGTGCTGCACTTGCCCGAGACTTCCCTTTATATACCACAGTGAGACAGGTATGGAGTGTCTCCTGCAAGTGCACCCCTGGTGGTAAGGTATGCTTATTGTTACAGGTCATATCCAGTTACAGTCATGTATAGCATGGTAAGATAGTTATATACAGTAATGTGAGATACATGACAGTTTTGGTCTCCTAACCTGAGGAAGGACGTTCTTGCTATTGAGGGAGTGCAGCGAAGGTTCACCAGACTGATTCCCGGGATGGCAGGACTGACATATGAAGAAAGACTGGATCGACTGGGCCTGTATTCACAGGAGTTTAGAAGAATGAGAGGGGATCTCATAGACGCATATAAAATTCTGATGGGACTGGACAGGTTAGATGCAGGAAGAATGTTCCCGATGTTGGGGAAGTCCAGAACCAGGGGTCACAGTCTAAGGATAAGGGGTAAGCCATTTACGACCAAGATGAGGAGAAACTTCTTCACCCAGAGAGTGGTGAACCTGTGGAATTCTCTACCACAGGAAGTTGTTGAGGCCGGTTCGTTGGATATATTCAAAAGGGAGTTAGATGTGGCCCTTACGGCTAAAGGGATCAAGGGGTATGGAGAGAAAGCAGGAATGGGGTACTGAAGTTGCATGATCAGCCATGATCATATTGAATGGTGGTGCAGGCTCGAAGGGCCGAATGGCCTGCTCCTGCACCTATTTTCTGTTTGTGTCCCTCCCAGGGGATTTGTAGGATCTTGCGGAGGAGACATCGTTGGTGGTATTTCTCCAGAGATTTGAGGCGTGAAATGTGGCATCTACGATGTGCGCAGTACTCCAGGTGTGGTCTCACCAAGGCCCTGTACAATTGGAGCAAGATGTCCTTACTCTTGTACCTCCGAACCAAAGAGAGGACGGAGAGAAACGTATTCACGCAGCGAGTTGTTGTGATCGGGAACGCGCTGCCTGAAAGGGAGCAGATTCAATCGGCACTTTCAAACCGGGGGGGAATTGGGTAAATACCGGAAGGGGGGGAAATGTGCCGGGCTGTGGGGAAAGAGCAGGGGGGAGTGGGACTGATTGGATCGCTCTGTCACAGAGCCGGCACAGCACGGGCTCCCTGGGGCCCAATAGCCTCCCCATTCCGTGCCACACGATTCTCGAGCCTTCTGCTTCCGCCAAAACAGACCGTCGAGTTCCTGAAGAATTCCAAGCTGATGGTGAGGATGAAGAACAACGTGAAGTGGGAGCTGACAAAGGAGATCGTCTGTCGCCAGTTCCTGACGGAGGTGAGTGAGATAGCAGGGCTCGGGTAACCCCCCCCCCCCCCTCTCCCCGGTCAGAGCTGACTCAGTTGGTCTCACCCGGGGCTGCAGTTGAGGTGCTACATGGGCGAAACCATTGAGGCGGGCGGGGGTGGAGGGAGAAGGCTTTGGCCTCGTTTAGTTTTTGGCCCGGTCAGCCGTGGCTCAGTGGGGCAGCACTCTCTCACCTCCTGGGTCGGAAGGTCGTGAGGTCACGTCTCAGTCCAGGGACTTGAGCACATAAATCCAGGCCGGCGTTCCCAGTACTGAGGGAGCGCCGCACTGTCGGAGGGGCAGTACTGAGGGAGCGCCACACTGTCGGAGGGGCAGTACTGAGGGAGCGCCGCACTGTCGGAGGGGCAGTACTGAGGGAACGCCGCACTGTCGGAGGGGCGGTACTGAGGGAGCGCCGCACTGTCGGAGGGGCGGTACTGAGGGAGCGCCGCACTGTCGGAGGGGCAGTACTGAGGGAGCGCCGCACTGTCGGAGGGGCAGTACTGAGGGAGCGCCGCACTGTCGGAGGGGCAGTACTGAGGGAGCGCCGCACTGTCGGAGGGGCGGTACTGAGGGAGTGCCGTACTGTCGGAGGGGCAGTACTGAGGGAGCGTCGGAGGGGCGGTACTGAGGGAGCGCCGCACTGTCGGAGGGGCGGTACTGAGGGAGCGCCGCACTGTCGGAGGGGCGGTACTGAGGGAGCGCCGCACTGTCGGAGGGGCGGTACTGAGGGAGCGCCGCACTGTCGGAGGGGCTGAGCGATCCCGGGGAGGTTTAATGAGTGAAAGCTGCACCTTTTCTTTCCCAGCTCCGAGTGTTTGTGCCGCCAGACGCGCTGAAGATTCCCGATGATCCGATCAGTACCTGGGGCGAGCACTGGTGCGAGGTGACGGTGAGTGATCGCGAGATCCTTCCTTCTCTTACACAATCTTCCTCCTTCATTATCGCACACTCCCAGGGCAGGTACAGGGGGTTAGATACAGAGTAAAGCTCTCTCTACACTGTCATATCAAACACTCCCAGGGCAGGTACAGGGGGTTAGATACAGAGTAAAGCTCCCTCTACACTGTCCCATCAAACACTCCCAGGGCAGGTACAGGGGGTTAGTTACAGAGTAAAGCTCCCTCTACACTGTCCCATCAAACACTCCCAGGGCAGGTACAGCACGGGGTTAGATAAAGAGTAAAGCTCCCTCTACACTGTCCCATCAAACACTCCCAGGGCAGGTACAGGGGGTTAGATACAGAGTAAAGCTCCCTCTACACTGTCCCATCAAACGCTCCCAGGGCAGGTACAGGGGGTTAGATACAGAGTAAAGCTCCCTCCACACTGTCCCATCAAACACTCCCAGGGCAGGTACAGGGGGTTAGATACAGAGTAAAGCTCCCTCTACACTGTCCCATCAAACACTCCCAGGGCAGGTACAGCATGGGTTAGATACAGAGTAAAGCTCCCTCTACACTGTCCCATCAAACACTCCCAGGGCAGGTACAGGGGGTTAGATACAGAGTAAAGCTTCCTCTACACTGTCCCCATCACACACTCCCAGGGCAGGTATAGGGGGTTAGATACAGAGTAAAGCTTCCTCTACACTGTCCCATCACACACTCCCAGGGCAGGTACAGGGGGTTAGATACAGAGTAAAGCTTCCTCTACACTGTCCCATCAAACACTCCCAGGGCAGGTACAGCACGGGGTTAGATACAGAGTAAAGTGTTGAATTATAACAGTGGGGAAAACATCATTAACCTTTATGGGGGTAAAGAAAATAGATGTTTTAAACGCTGCTATAGGTGATAATGTTTGCAAGTTGAAGTGTGGCATTGAAAAAAAATAAAGGGACAATCATCCACTGTTGCTTTAAGAACATAAAAATTAGGAGCAGGAGTCGGCCATTCGGCCCCTCGAGCCTGCTCCGCCATTCGATAAGATCAGGCTGATCTTCGACCTCAACTCCACTCTCCCGCTCGATCCTTCGATTTCCCCCGAGTGCCCAAAAATCTATCGCTCTCAGCCTTGAATATACTCAACGACTGACCCTCCACAGCCCTCTGGGGCAGAGAATTCCAAAGATTCACCCCCACTCTGAGGGAAGAAATTCCTCCTCATCTCCATCCTCAATGACCGAGCCCTTATCCTGAGACTGTGTGACCCCTGGTTCTCGACTCTCCAGCCCGGGGGGAAACACCCTCCCTGCATCTATCCTGTCAATCCCCCTCAGAATCTTGTGTTTCAATGAGATCATTTCTCATTCTTCTAAACTCCAGAGAGTATCGGCCCAGTCTGCTCAATCTCTCCTCATAGGACAATCCCCCCATCCCAGGAATCAGTCTGGTGAACCTTTGTTACACCGTCTCCAAGGCAAGTATATCCTTGGATAAGGAGACCAGAACTGTGCACAGTACTCCAGGTGTGGTCTCACCAAGGCCCTGTACAATTGTAGCAAGACTTCCTTACTCTTATACTCCAACCCCCTTGCAATAAAGGCCAAGATGCATTTGCCTTCCAAATTGCTTGCTGTACCTGCATACTAACTATGTGTTCCTGTACGAAGACACCTGAATCTCGCTGAACACCAACATTTAGCAGTATCTCACCATAGTATCTCACCATTTAAAAAAAAAAAAAAATTCTGTTTGTCTATTCTTACCAAAGTGAGCAACTTCACATTTTCGCACACTAAACTCCATCTGCCACCTAACTGCCCACTCCCTTAACCCGTCTGCGTCCCTTTGCAGTCTCTGTGTCCTCCTCGCAGCTACCTGTCCCAGCCAGCTTTCTATCATCAGCAAACTTGGGATACATTACACTCGCTCCCTCCATCAAGGTCATTGATGTAGATTGTAAATAGAAACATAGAAACATAGAAAATAGGTGCAGGAGTAGGCCATTCGGCCCTTCTAGCCTGCACCGCCATTCAATGAGTTCATGGCTGAACATTCAACTTCAGTACCCCATTCCTGCTTTCTCGCCATACCCCTTGATCCCCCTAGCAGTAAGGACCTCATCTAACTCCTTTTTGAATATATTTAGTGAATTGGCCTCAACAACTTTCTGTGGTAGAGAATTCCACAGGTTCACCACTCTCTGGGTGAAGAAGTTCCTCCGCATCTCGGTCCTAAATGGCTTACCCCTTATCCTTTGACTGTGACCCCTGGTTCTGGACTTCCCCAACATTGGGAACATTCTTCCTGCATCTAACCTGTCTAACCCCGTCAGAATTTTATATGTTTCTATGAGGTCCCCTCTCATTCTTCTGAACTCCAGTGAATACAAGCCCAGTTGATCCAGTCTTTCTTGATAGGTCAGTCCCGCCATCCCGGGAATCAGTCTGGTGAACCTTCGCTGCACTCCCTCAATAGCAAGAATGTCCTTCCTCAGGTTAGGAGACCAAAACTGTACACAATACTCCAGGTGTGGCCTCACCAATGCCCTGTACAACTGTAGCAACACCTCCCTGCCCCTGTACTCAAATCCCCTTGCTATGAAGGCCAACATGCCATTTGCTTTCTTAACCGCCTGCTGCACCTGCATGCCAACCTTCAATGACTGATGTACCATGACACCCAGGTCTCTTTGCACCTCCCCTTTTCCTAATCTGTCACCATTCAGATAATAGTCTGTCTCTCTGTTTTTACCACCAAAGTGGATAACCTCACATTCATCCACATTATACTTCATCTGCCATGCATTTGCCCACTCACCTAACCTATCCAAGTCGCTCTGCAGCCTCACAGCATCCTCCTCGCAGCTCACACTGCCACCCAACTTAGTGTCATCCGCAAATTTGGAGATACTACATTTAATCCCCTCATCTAAATCATTAATGTACAATGTAAACAGCTGGGGCCCCAGCACAGAACCTTGCGGTACCCCACTTGTCACTGCCTGCCATTCTGAAAAGTACCCATTTACTCCTACTCTTTGCTTCCTGTCTGACAACCAGTTCTCAATCCATGTCAGTACACTACCCCCAATCCCATGTGCTCTAACTTTGCACATCAATCTCTTGTGTGGGACCTTGTCGAACGCCTTCTGAAAGTCCAAATATACCACATCAACTGGTTCTCCCTTATCCACTCTACTGGAAACATCCTCAAAAAATTCCAGAAGATTTGTCAAGCATGATTTCCCTTTCACAAATCCATGCTGACTTGGACCTATCATGTCACCTATTTCCAAATGCACTGCTATGACATCCTTAATAATTGATTCCATCATTTTACCCACTACCGATGTCAGGCTGACCGGTCTATAATTCCCTGTTTTCTCTCTCCCTCCTTTTTTAAAAAGTGGGGTTACATTGGCTACCCTCCACTCCATAGGAACTGATCCAGAGTCAATGGAATGTTGGAAAATGACTGTCAACGCATCCACTATTTCCAAGGCCACCTCCTTAAGTACTCTGGGATGCAGTCCATCAGGCCCTGGGGATTTATCGGCCTTCAATCCCATCAATTTCCCCAACACAATTTCCCGGCTAATAAGGATTTCCCTCAGTTCCTCCTCCTTACTAGACCCCCCGACCCCTTTTATAACCGGAAGGTTGTTCGTGTCCTCCTTCGTGAATACCGAACCAAAGTACTTGTTCAATTGGTCCGCCATTTCTTTGTTCCCCGTTATGACTTCCCCTGAGGCCCCAGCACTGATCCCTGTGGCACCCCTGAAAATGGCCCATTTACCCCTGCAATTGTCGCGAGACTGCCTCGCTCTTGTCACCCTCTTGCGGTAAAGGCCAACGCGCCACGGGAGGTTGTTTTTAACGCTCCGCTCTGACCCCCTGCCGTGCCCTCCACCCCGCAGGTGAACGGCATCGAGACGGTGCGGATGTCGATGGCGGTGGTGAACTTTGAACTCCCGAAGACGAGGCGGTACAAGCACTGGCTGCTCACTCAGCGGCAGACGGAGGATGAGGAACGGCCGGGGGACGCGACAGACCGGGAGTGCTGACCGTGGGAACGGACTCTGGGAGTCGCCGCGCGCCGCCAGGACTCGGGTCAGCGGCCGCACTGGGACCCGGGCGGTTGGGGAAAGTGTGTGTATCGGTTGAGCCGTTTTCCCCCCCCCCCCCCCCCCCCTCCCCTTCTCGATGGCCCCTCCGTTAATGCACATGCTGCGGGTGTACTGTGAACTGTAACGGGTCAGAATGGTCCGTGTCCGATCAATAAACGAGTCGTATCGAGTGACGTGTGGAGCCGTGTGTGCAACATAAAAAACATCTCCCGCCAGTCATCCGAGAGTATGCCCCCCCGCCCCCCCCCCCAGCCAGCAGCTATTTCTACCCGGGTGATCTCGGAGAGAGTTCGGAAAGGGCCGTTTGACCATGGAGGGTGGGGGAGAAAGTCAGATCCTGTCCACACACGCTCCGGGTCAGAAACCAGACAGGAGTGAATCGTTCCCTTGTATACCGCTGTACGTGCACAGGAGCTGACCCGGGGAGACACACGCGGTGTGTGGAGGAAACACTGAGACACACACACAGCCCGTACAGCACCAGGCGGGAGTGAATTATTCCCTTGTATACCGCTGTACGTGCACAGGAGCTGACCCGGACACACACACGCGGTGTGTAGAGGAAACACTCAGAGACACACACTGTGTGTACAGGAGACACACACACAGCCCGTACAGCACCAGGCGGGAGTGAATCATTCCCTTTTACCCGCTGCCTGGGCCCCAAGCTCTGGAATTCCCTCCCTAAAACCCCTCCGCCTCGCTTTCCTCCTTTTAAGACAGATAGAATGGAAGCTTCTGAGCTGTAATACATATTAACACTTCCTGCTAAAATTAAGTTTCTGGACTAAAACCGCAACTGTGGTGAATCTCGAACACAACGCTCGCTCAGTCTGGGGCCCACGGAGCCGTGCCCCACTCTGGGGAATCTCCGAGCCCCCAAATCGCAGAGTGATGGACGATGAGGCTGTCGAGCCCCGATTCCCTCATGGTTAAAACGTGGCTGTTCGCGGGAGGTGCGCGTGGGCCGGAGGAGCCGTTTCTCCCCCCCCCCCCCCCCCCCCGCCCGGTACAGCTCGCTGTCCCGTTCCCCTCGCGGCGTATGTGAGCGCGCACGCAGTGTGAGACGGCTTCGGAAACGGGATTGGGGTCGAGATGGCGTCCGCCAGCACATCTTCAGCAGCAAGCTTAAAGCAAGTACGTCATTGGGGTGAATAAAGACACGTGCAAGCCGCCCGGTGTGAGTTGAATATGGACGTGGCGTAAAAGATCTCGGAAACACCAGCGCAAGTAGATTTTGGGGAAGTCCGCTCACTTAGGCTTAAAATTCCGTCCCCTCCCGATCTTTTTACGGACGATTGTGCTGGAGTCCTGGTGTAAAACCAGCAGGAATCTCTTTCTCTTCCCCCCCCCCCCAATTCAACAGAGCGTAACTTGAGCTACAGAAGTGTGAGGTGATGCATTGGGAAGGGCTAACACATTAAATGGTCGGACACTGAAGTGTAGAGGGACCTTGGAGTGCAGGTCCACAGAACCTTTGGGGGGGGAAAATGAAAACATTAAATCGTGTCCCCCCCCCCGATCTGGGGGACACACCAAACATTTACAAGGCCCTTTTTTTTTTGGGGCACTAAAATCATATTTTTTTCTCCAAGTGCCCCCTATAACAGGGGAGGGTGCAGGTCCACAGATCCCTGAAGGGAGCAGGCCAGGTGGATAAGGCGGTTAAGAAGGCATACGGAATGCTTTCCTTTATTAGCCGAGGCATGGAATACAAGAGCAGGGAGGTTATGCTTGAACTGTATAAAGCACTGGGTTAGGCCACAGCTGGAGTACTGCGTGCAGTTCTGGTCACCACATTACGGGAAAGATGTGATTGCAGTGGAGAGGGTGCAGAGGAGATTTACCAGGATGTTGCCGGGACTGGAGAATTTTTCAAAGTCTCCAAGATTTGCAGCACTTAAAACCGTTCTTCCAACCCTCTTTACACCCATACCCAATTTTTCGAAAACTCGGCCCGTGTGTGACAAGGGACATCATTGGAGTGGATGAAATCCGTGGTTCACGACACTCACTATTCACTTCATACCCAATAATCTGCACACACTGCCCCATCTATGAGGGGCGGCGGGTGCCTAAGGTCATGCACTTGCGCTTAGGTAAGGGACTTTGGCTGGAACTTGGTGGCTTTTGGGGAGATCTGTCCTCTGTGGCTTCTGAAGTCAAAATGGATTGAATTACAAATTGGAAAGTTGGTCAGAACCTGGGCTGGGCAGTTCCAGTTACACATTCCAGAGGAACTTTAGTGTGTGGCTTATCCACCAAGGGGACCAATCAACAATAGGTCATGTGATAATGGACAGCCAACCAGAGACAAGGCAGCCATTTTGGCAGTACAAATAAACACATCCATATAAATACGAAAGTAAAATACTATGGTTGCTGGAATCTGGAATAAAAATATCTGTGCTATTTCCTGCATCTCTGCTCTCACCCTTTCAGAACCATGACAGGGTTCCCCTTGTCCTCACCTTTCACCCCACCAGCCTCCGCGTTCCACAGATCTTCCTCCGCCATTTCCGCCGTCTCCCGCGTGATCCCACCACTAACCACATCTTCCCCGCTTAGCATTCTGAAGGGATCGCTTCCTCTGCGACACCCTGGTCCATTCCGCAGTCACCCCCTTCCCCTTCCCACGGCACCTTCCCGTGCAAACGCAGGAGATGCAACACCTGCCCTTTAACCTCCTCCCTTCTCACTATCCAGGGCCCCAAAAACCCATTCCACGTGAAACCGATTTACTTGTACTTCTTTCAATTTAGTATACTGTATTCACTGCTCATGAGGTGGTCTCCTCTACATTGGGTGAGCGCTTTGCGGAACACCTCCGTTCAGTCTGTAAGCGTGACCCCGAGTTTCCGGTCGCCTGTCACTTTAATTCCCCGCCCCCACTCTCACTATGACCTCTCCGTCCTCTGCCTCCTGCACTGTTCCAATGAAGCTCAACGTAAGCTCGAAGATCAGCACCTCACCTTTCGTTTAGGCACTTTAAAGCCTTCTGGACTCAACATCGAGTTCAACAATTTCAGAGCGTAACCTCTGCCCTTCTTTGGTTCCCTTCCCCCCCTCCTCCCCTCAAAGCCTCCCTGATAAAGTGCAACATCCCCACCGACAGCTGGGAGTCCCTGGCCAAAGACCAGGCCGCCCTAAGTGGAGGAAGTGTATCCGGGAGGGCGCTGAGCACCTCGAGTCTCGTCGCCGAGAGTGTGCAGAAACCAAGCGCAGGCAGCGGAAGGAGCGTGCGGCAAACCAGTCCCACCCTCCCCTTCCCTCAACCACTGTCTGTCCCACCTGTGACAGGGACTGTGGCTCTTGTATTGGACTGTTCAGCCACCTAAGGATTAATTTTAAGAGTGGAAGCAAGTCTTCCTCGATTCTGAGGGACTGCCTATGAGGATGGATGATTTTTTTCTCTTCCCTTTTTCCCTTTGTCTACAATGGCAACTGGCCATTACCTCGCCATTCACACCATAAGCAGATTAACCTTTCTCCAACTCCGGCCATTACCGGCACATCCTCCCTTGTGTCTACTGTGTACCTAACACAGATGAGGCTGCACACAGGGAGGTTAAAGTAACAGTGATCTCAGTCTTTAATAAGACACTCCAGAGTGAGGAACAGGCCTTAGGGGCTGGCTTATGTAAGTGCTCCCAAGGGATGCTGGGATCCCTTGGGACTTCAGGGGATGAGCTCCCTGATGGTGGAACATAGGAGTGCATGCTTTACAGATACACAACATCACTTCCCCCCGCAAAGTCAAAGTGAAAACTATTTACAAGGTGAGGCGGTCGGGAGCCTTTCTTTCCCTGGTGGACCGCCTCGGTACAAATGTCTGTTCTGGTGTGTTGGCTGTGCCCTCGCTGGGCTGGCGTGTTGTTGGCCCTGCAGGGCCAGGTGAGCCTGGCCTTAGAAACATAGAAAATAGGTGCAGGAGCAGGCCATTCGGCCCTTCTAGCCTGCACCGCCATTCAATGAGTTCATGGCTGAACATGCAACTTCAGTACCCCATTCCTGCTTTCTCGCCATACCCCTTGATCCCCCCGAGTAGTAAGGACTACATCTAACTCCTTTTTGAATATATTTAGTGAATTGGCCTCAACAACTTTCTGTGGTAGAGAATTCCACAGGTTCACCCACTCTCTGGGTGAAGAAGTTTCTCCTCATCTCGGTCCTAAATGGCTTACCCCTTATCCTTAGACTGTGACCCCTGGTTCTGGACTTCCCCAACATTGGGAACATTCTTCCTGCATCTAACCTGTCTAAACCCATCAGAATTTTAAACGATTCGATGAGATCCCCTCTCATTCTTCTGAACTCCAGTGAATACAAGTCCAGTTGATCCAGTCTTTCTTGATATGTCAGTCCCACCATCCCGGGAATCAGTCTGATGAACCTTCGCTGCACTCCCTCAATAGCAAGAATGTCCTTCCTCAAGTTAGGAGACCAAAACTGTACACAATACTCCAGGTGTGGCCTCACCAAGGCCCTGTACAACTGTAGTAACACCTCTCTGCCCCTGTACTCAAATCCCCTCGCTATGAAGGCCAACAAGCCATTTGCTTTCTTAACCGCCTGCTGTACCTGCATGCCAACCTTCAATGACTGATGTACCATGACACCCAGGTCTCGTTGCACCTCTCCTTTTCCTAATCTGTCACCATTCAGATAATAGTCTGTCTCTCTGTTTTTACCACCAAAGTGGATAACCTCACATTTATCTACATTATACTTCATCTGCCATGCATTTGCCCACTCACCTAACCTATCCAAGTCACTCTGCAGCCTCATAGCATCCTCCTCGCAGCTCACACTACCACCCAACTTAGTGTCATCCGCAAATTTGGAGATACTACATTTAATCCCCTCATCTAAATCATTAATGTACAATGTAAACAGCTGGGGCCCCAGCACAGAACCTTGCGGTACCCCACTTGTCACTGCCTGCCATTCTGAAAAGTCCCCATTTACTCCTACTCTTTGCTTCCTGTCTGTCAACCAGTTCTCAATCCACGTCAGCACACTACCCCCAATCCCATTGTACTTTAACTTTGCACATTAATCTCTTGTGTGGGACCTTGTTGAAAGCCTTCTGAAAGTCCAAATACACCACATCAACTGGTTCGCCCTTGTCCACTCTACTGGAAACATCCTCAAAAAATTCCAGAAGATTTGTCAAGCATGATTTCCCTTTCACAAATCCATGCTGACTTGGACCTATCATGTCACCTATTTCCAAATGCGCTGCTATGACATCCTTAATAATTGATTCCATCATTTTACCCACTACCGATGTCAGGCTGACCGGTCTATAATTCCCTGTTTTCTCTCTCCCTCCTTTTTTAAAAAGTGGGGTTACATTGGCTACCCTCCACTCGATAGGAACTGATCCATAGTCTATGGAATGTTGGAAAATGACTGTCAATGCATCCGCTATTTTCAAGGCCACCTCCTTAAGTACTCTGGAATGCAGTCCATCAGGCCCTGGAGATTTATCGGCCTTCATTCCCATCAATTTCCCCAACACAATTTCCCGACTAATAAGGATTTCCCTCAGTTCCTCCTTCTTACTAGACCCTCTGACCCCTTTTATATCCGGAAGGTTGTTTGTGTCCTCCTTAGTGAATACCGAACCAAAGTACTTGTTCAATTGGTCTGCCATTTCTTTGTTCCCCGTTATGACTTCCCCTGATTCTGACTGCAGGGGACCTACGTTTGTCTTTACTAACCTTTTTCTCTTTACATATCTATAGAAACTTTTGCAGTCCGTCTTAATGTTCCCTGCAAGCTTCTTCTCGTACTCTATTTTCCCTGCCCTAATCAAACCCTTTGTCCTCCTCTGCTGAGTTCTAAATTTCTTCCAGTCCCCGGGTTCACTGCTATTTCTGGCCAATTTATATGCCACTTCCTTGGTTTTAATACTATCCCTGATTTCCTTTGATAGCCACGGTTGAGCCACCTTCCCTTTTTTATTTTTACGCCAGACAGGAATGTACAATTGTTGTAATTCATCCATGCGGTCTCTAAATGTCTGCCATTGCCCATCCACAGTCAACCCCTTCAGTATCATTCGCCAATCTATCCTAGCCAATTCACGCCTCATACCTTCAAAGTCCCCTTCTTTAAGTTCTGGACCATGGTCTCTGAATTAACTGTTTCATTCTCCATCCTAATGTAGAATTCCACCATATTATGGTCACTCTTCCCCAAGGGGCCTCGCACAACGAGATTGCTAATTAATCCTCTCTCATTACACAACACCCAGTCTAAGATGGCCTCCCCCCTAGTTGGTTCCTCGGCATATTGGTCTAGAAAACCATCCCTTATGCACTCCAGGAAATCCTCCTCCACCGTATTGCTTCCAGTTTGGTTAGCCCAATCTATGTGCATATTAAAGTCACCCATTATAACTGCTGCACCTTTATTGCATGCACTCCTAATTTCCTGTTTGATACCCTCCCCAACATCACTACTACTGTTTGGAGGTCTGTACACAACTCCCACTATCGTTTTTTGCCCTTTGGTGTTCTGCAGCTCTACCCATATAGATTCCACATCATCCAAGCTAATGTCCTTCCTAACTATTGCATTAATCTCCTCTTTAACCAGCAATGCTACCCCACCTCCGTTTCCTTTTATTCCATCCTTCCTGAATGTTGAATACCCTTGGATGTTGAGCTCCCAGCCCTGATCATTCCTGGAGCCACGTCTCCGTAATCAGAGCAGAGGGAGCAGGATAGTTAGAATAAATCCGTGGCTTTGAGCAGTGGTGCAAGAGGGAGGGACTCAAATCCCTGGGGCGTCGGAACCAGTTCTGGGGCGGGGGCGCGGAGTACAAAAGGGACGGTCTGCACTCGGGCAGGACTGGAACGGATGTCCTGGGGGGTAACATTTGCCCATGCAGTTCGGGAGTGTTGAAACTAATATGGCAGGGGGATGGGAACCTATGCAGTGAGACAGGGCGAAGTAATGTGGAGTCAGAAACAGATGGTAGAAAGGTAAAAAGCAATAGTGGAAGGCCGAGTAAACAAAGGCAAGAAACAAAAAGGGCCGCACTACATCATAATTCTAAAAGGACACATTTTTTAACAAGCCTGAAGGCTTTGTGCCTGAATGCAAAGGAGTATCTGTAATAAACTGGATGAATTAACTGTGCAAATAGATGTAAACAGAGAGGATGTGATTGGGATTACACTGATACATGCTGGCAACATCACTGCGGGTGACGTCAGCGCCAGCCCTCTGTTCCTGGGCGAGAGGGGGCGGGGTCTGCTGGCTCCTCCCCCCCCCACCGCCCTCACACAGCGCATGCGTCCTCCAACCTCACTGGAAGGGGGGGGCGTGGCGGCGGGTCGGAGCAGTCCGCACCCGGCATGCCTCGCGTCGGCGGACGCGACACATGCGCAGTGGCTCCGCGCTCGCCCCCCTACCAAGATGGCGCCGCGACGCCGGCGTCCTTCCCTCAGCAAGATGGCGGCCCGCCCGCCGCCGCCGCCGTCGCCGCTGGAGCGCGCATTCCGGCGGGAGCTGACGTGCCCGGTCTGCCTGCAGCTGCTCGGACAGCCCGTGGTGCTGGGCTGCGGCCACAGCTTCTGCCGCCGCTGCATCGTCCAGGTCTGGGAGAGCGGCGAGCGGCGGCGGCGGGAGGCCGAGGCCGAGGCTGAGGCCGGCGTCGTCTCCGGGGCAACGGCGGGCCCGGCCGGCGGCTACCCCTGCCCCCAGTGCCGGCAGGTAGGTGGCGCCCGACTTCCGCTCCGGCTGCCCCTCTGTTGTGCTCGCTTCCGGTCCAACATTGCCCCTCTGTTGTGCTCACTTCCGGTCCAACATTGCCCCCTCTGTTGTGCTCACTTCCGGTCCAACATTGCCCCTGTTCTCATTTCTTACCAAATTGTTCCCTGCCCTCTCACGCTGACTTGCTGTCACGCTTGTCACTGTCACCCTGTCCCCGTCACGCTCGCTTCCTGTCACACTGTCCCCGTCACGCTCGCTTCCTGTCACACTGTCCCCGTCACGCTCGCTTCCTGTCACACTCGCTTCCTGTCACACTGTACCCGTCACGCTCGCTTCCTGTCACACTGTACCCATCACGCTCGCTTCCTGTCACACTCGCTTTCTGTCACACTGTCCCCGTCACGCTCGCTTCCTGTCACACTGTCCCCATCATACTCGCTTCCTGTCACGCTCGCTTCCTGTCACACTGTACCCATCACGCTCGCTTCCTGTCACACTGTCCCCGTCATGCTCGCTTCCTGTCACATTGTCCCCGTCATGCTCGCTTCCTGTCACACTGTCCCCGTCATGCTCGCTTCCTGTCACCCTGTCCCCGTCACGCTCGCTTCCTGTCACCCTGTCCCCGTCACGCTCGCTTCCTGTCACACTGTCCCCATCATACTCGCTTCCTGTCACGCTCACTTCCTGTCACCCTGTCCCCGTCACGCTCGCTTCCTGTCACACTGTCCCTGTCACGCTCGCTTCCTGTCACGCTGTACCCGTTCACGCTCACTTCCTGTCATGCTGTCCCCGTCACGCTCGCTTCCTGTCACGCTCGCTTCCTGTCACACTGTCCCCGTCACGCTCGCTTCCTGTCACACTGTCCCCGTCACACTCGCTTCCTGTCACGCTCGCTTCCTGTCACACTGTACCCATCATGCTCGCTTCCTGTCACACTGTACCCATCATGCTCGCTTCCTGTCACACTGTACCCATCATGCTCGCTTCCTGTCACACTGTACCCATCACGCTCGCTTCCTGTCACACTCGCTTCCTGTCACGCTCGCTTCCTGTCACACTGTCCCCGTCATACTCGCTTCCTGTCACGCTCGCTTCCTGTCACGCTCGCTTCCTGTCACACTGTACCCATCACGCTCGCTTCCTGTCACACTGTCCCCGTCACACTCGCTTCCTGTCACGCTCGCTTCCTGTCACACTGTACCCATCACGCTCGCTTCCTGTCACACTGTCCCCGTCACGCTCGCTTCCTGTCACACTGTCCCCGTCATGCTCGCTTCCTGTCACGCTGCCCCCGTCACGCTCGCTTCCTGTCACACTACCCCGTCACGCTCGCTTCCTGTCACGCTGTACCCGTTCACGCTCACTTCCTGTCATGCTGTCCCCGTCATGCTCGCTTCCTGTCACACTGTCCCCGTCATGCTCGCTTCCTGTCACACTGTCCCCGTCACACTCGCTTCCTGTCACGCTCGCTTCCTGTCACACTGTACCCATCATGCTCGCTTCCTGTCACACTGTACCCATCACGCTCGCTTCCTGTCACACTCGCTTCCTGTCACACTGTCCCCGTCACGCTCGCTTCCTGTCACACTGACCCCGTCATACTCGCTTCCTGTCACGCTCGCTTCCTGTCACACTGACCCCGTCACGCTGGCTTCCTGTCACACTGTCCCCGTCACGCTCGCTTCCTGTCATGCTGTCCCCGTCACACTCGCTTCCTGTCACGCTGTCCCCGTCACGCTCGCTTCCTGTCACACTGTCCCCGTCACGCTCGCTTCCTGTCACGCTGTCCCCGTCACGCTCGCTTCCTGTCACACTACCCCGTCACGCTCGCTTCCTGTCACCCTGTCCCCGTCACGTTCGCTTCCTGTCACGCTGTACCCGTTCACGGTCACTTCCTGTCACGCTGACCCCGTCACGCTCGCTTCCTGTCACGCTGTCCCCGTCATGCTCACTTCCTGTCACACTCGCTTCCTGTCACACTGTCCCCGTCACGCTCGCTTCCTGTCACACTGTCCCCATCACGCTCGCTTCCTGTCACACTGTCCCCGTCACACTCGCTTCCTGTCACACTGTCTCCGTCATGCTCGCTTCCTGTCACACTGTCCCCGTCATGCTCGCTTCCTGTCACGCTGTCCCCGTCACACTCGCTTCCTGTCACGCTCGCTTCCTGTCACACTGTCCCCGTCATGCTCGCTTCCTGTCACACTGTCCCCGTCATGCTCGCTTCCTGTCACACTGTCCCCGTCATGCTCGCTTCCTGTCACGCTGTCCCCGTCACACTCGCTTCCTGTCACGCTCGCTTCCTGTCACACTGTACCCATCACGCTCGCTTCCTGTCACACTGTCCCCGTCACGCTCGCTTCCTGTCACACTGTCTCCGTCATGCTCGCTTCCTGTCACACTGTCCCCGTCATGCTCGCTTCCTGTCACGCTGTCCCTGTCACGCTCGCTTCCTGTCACACTGTCCCCGTCACGCTCGCTTCCTGTCACACTGTCTCCGTCATGCTCGCTTCCTGTCACGCTGTCCCCGTCACGCTCGCTTCCTGTCACACTACCCCGTCACGCTCGCTTCCTGTCACGCTGTACCCGTTCACGCTCACTTCCTGTCACGCTGTCCCCGTCACGCTCGCTTCCTGTCACACTACCCCGTCACGCTCGCTTCCTGTCACCCTGTCCCCGTCACGCTCGCTTCCTGTCACACTGTCCCCGTCACGCTCGCTTCCTGTCACGCTGTCCCCGTCACGCTCGCTTCCTGTCACCCTGTCCCCGTCACGCTCGCTTCCTGTCACGCTGTACCCGTTCACGCTCACTTCCTGTCATGCTGTCCCCGTCACGCTCGCTTCCTGTCACACTGACCCCGTCACGCTGGCTTCCTGTCACACTGACCCCGTCACGCTGGCTTCCTGTCACGCTGTCCCCGTCACGCTCACTTCCTGTCACACTGTCCCCGTCACGCTCGCTTCCTGTCACACTGGCTCGTCCTACATATTTCCTGGCTGCTACCATCCTGATACGCTTATTGCTGTCACAGGCCCATCCTGTCACGCCTTCAGCCCACCGGGCGCACTTGCATCGCGGTTCTCTTCGCGTCACTCTCCAATTCCCGTCACTCCCTTTACCCGTTTCGCTGAGTCCCTGAATATATTCACGGCTGAGACCGATAGTTTTTTGGACTCTGGGGGAATC
This sequence comes from Pristiophorus japonicus, assembly GCF_044704955.1. NCBI lineage: Eukaryota > Metazoa > Chordata > Chondrichthyes > Pristiophoridae > Pristiophorus > Pristiophorus japonicus. Next base: position 7,193,796 of record NC_092006.1, read on the forward strand.
GAGGGTTATGGGGATCGGGCCGTGACCGTATTGAATGGCGGAGCGGGCTCGAGGGGCCGTATGGCCAACTCCTGCTCCTATTTCTTACATTCTTAAAATGTCACACTGCGAGCGATACCACGGCTGATCCTGGGAGCCAGTTGCCTGGGTCTCCGGATTGGCAGATCTCGGGGAACTGCATGTGGCCGACGGGACCCAGTTAGGATTGTGGTGTCCCTCAATTTGAAAACGAACGCTGTCACGAATTGATGGAATGGAAAGCAAGCAAGAAAAATGTGAAGAAAAAAGAGTGTATAGCAGGGAGGGAGTCTGAGTTTTACTGAAATACCAGTAACAACGCTGTGCATTGTCCGCTTAACTGTACATCAATGACCCAATTGTCTGAGATTATGGAAATGCAATGATTAGGGAAATACAAACCGGCCTAATCGAGACTCGAACAGTAACGTGTATTTATATAGCGCCTTTAACGTCGAGAAACGTCCCAAGGCGCTTCACAGGAGTATTATGTGATACAAATTTGACCCCGAGCCGCATAAAGAGAAATTAGGGACAGGTGACCAAAAGCTGGGTCAGAGAGGTCGGTTTTAAAGAGCGTCTTGAAGGAGGAGAGAGAGACGGAGAGGTTTAGGGAGGGAGTTCCAGAGCTTGGGGCCCAGGCAGCTGAAGGCACGGCCGCCAATGGTGGAGCGATTATAATCGGGGATGTTCAACAGCGCAGAATTAGTGGAGCACAGAAATCTCGGGGGGTTGTGGGGCTGGAGGAGGTTACAGAGATAGGGAGGGGTGTAGGGGCTGGAGGAGGTTACAGAGATAGGGAGGGGTGTAGGGGCTGGAGGGGGTTCCAGAGATAGGGAGGGGTGTAGGGGCTGGAGGAGGTTACAGAGATAGGGAGGGGTGTAGGGGCTGGAGGGGGTTACAGAGATAGGGAGGGGTGTAGGGACTGGAGGGGGTTACAGAGATAGGGAGGGGGGGCGAGGGCCATGGAGGGATTTGTAAACAAGGATGAGAATTTTGAAATCGAGATGTTGGTTAACCGGGAACCAATGTAGGTCAGCGAGCACAGGGGGTGATGGGTGAGCGGGACTCGGTGCGAGTTAGGACACGGGGCAGCGAGCACAGGGGGTGATGGGTGAGCGGGACTCGGTGTGAGTTAGGACACGGGTCAGTGAGCACGGGGGGTGATGGGTGAGCGGGACTCAGTGTGAGTTAGGACACGGGTCAGCGAGCACAGGGGGTGATGGGTGAGCGGGACTCGGTGCGAGTTAGGACACGGGGCAGCGAGCACAGGGGGTGATGGGTGAGCGGGACTCGGTGTGAGTTAGGACACGGGTCAGTGAGCACGGGGGGTGATGGGTGAGCGGGACTCAGTGTGAGTTAGGACACGGGTCAGTGAGCACAGGGGGTGATGGGTGAGCGGGACTCAGTGTGAGTTAGGACACGGGTCAGTGAGCACAGGGGGTGATGGGTGAGCGGGACTTGGTGCGAGTTAGGACACGGGGGCAGTGAGCACAGGGGGTGATGGGTGAGAGGGACTCGGTGCGAGTTAGGACACGGGGGCAGCGAGCACGGGGGGTGATGGGTGAGCGGGACTGGGTGTGAGTTAGGACACGGGGGCAGCGAGCACGGGGGATGATGGGTGAGCGGGACTGGGTGTGAGTTAGGACACGGGGGCAGCGAGCACGGGGGGTGATGGGTGAGCGGGACTGGGTGCGAGTTAGGACACGGGGGCAGTGAGCACAGGGGGTGATGGGTGAGCGGGACTCGGTGCGAGTTAGGACACGGGGGCAGCGAGCACGGGGGGTGATGGGTGAGCGGGACTGGGTGTGAGTTAGGACACAGGGGCAGCGAGCACGGGGGGTGATGGGTGAGCGAGGACTCGGTGCGAGTTAGGACACGGGGGCAGCGAGCACGGGGGGGGGGGCGATGGGTGAGTGGGGACTCGGTGCGAGTTAGGACACGGGGGGGAGCAGCCGAGTTTTGGATCACCTCGAGTTTACGTCGGGTAGAATGTGGGAGGCCGGCCAGGAGCGCAGCGCGTCGGAATAGTCAAGTCTGGAGATAACGAGGGCACGGACGAGGGCTTCCGCAGCGGATGAGCTGAGGCAGGGGACGGAGACGGGCGATGTTACAGGTGGAAACAGGCGGGTTTAGTTATGGCATGGATGTGCGATCGAAAGCTCATTTCAGGGTCAAATCTGACACCAAGGCTGAAGAAAAAGTGCATACAGTTAGTTTTATGCTGATTGCTCTCTCTTGTTCTGTTGTCCTCTCACCTTTGCCTGCAGACCTTTCCCAATAAGAACCTCACCAAGAATTTTTTGGCTGCAAACTTAGTGGAGAAACTGCAGGAAATGAAGGCCGTCTCCAAGTCTCACAGCCGCCCAGCTCAGAAGCTGTGTGAGAGACATCAGAATCCCATGAGCATGTACTGTGTGACAGACCAGAAGATCTTGTGCGACTTCTGTCAATTGTCAAGAGCTCACAGGTAAAGGCAACCCATTCTCATCATAGGCGAGGATGACTCGAGCGAGGATGACTTGCTTCCACACGAGTTCACAGATGTTTCAATGAAGGACCCGATGTTCCAGTCCTGAACTCCAATTGAGGGGGTGGAAGATTCCTGTGTGTGGATTTTTTTAACGTGGGGTGACCGTTGCACACCAGCCACCACACGGGGCTTGACAGAGCGAGGTCTTGGTCCAGGGGCAAGGGTTAACCAGGACGACTGGAGACCAGCTCTGTCCTCCGCCCCGATCTCTCTCCGCCCCCGATCTCTCTCCGCCCCGATCTCTCGCCGCTCCTCCGCCCCCGATCTCTCGCCGCTCCTCCGTCCCCGATCTCTCGCCGCTCCTCCGCCCCGATCTCTCGCCGCTCCTCCGCCCCGATCTCTCGCCGCTCCTCCGCCCCCGATCTCTCGCCACTCCTCCGCCCCCGATCTCTCGCCGCTCCTCCGCCCCGATCTCTCGCCGCTCCTCCGCCCCGATCTCTCGCCGCTCCTCCGCCCCCGATCTCTCGCCGCTCCTCCGCCCCGATCTCTCGCCCGCTCCTCCGCCCCGATCTCTCGCCGCTCCTCCGCCCCGATCTCTCGCCGTTCCTCCGCCCCCGATCTCTCGCCGCTCCTCCGCCCCCGATCTCTCGCCCGCTCCTCCGCCCCCGATCTCTCGCCGCTCCTCCGCCCCCGATCTCTCGCCGCTCCTCCGCCCCCGATCTCTCGCCGCTCCTCCGCCCCCGATCTCTCGCCGCTCCTCCGCCCCCGATCTCTCGCCGCTCCTCCGCCCCGACCTTTCCATTAGCCGTGGAATCAGCAGCCTGAAACGTTGGCGTAAAATCTCACGGAGCATAGGCCCTCAGCTCCGGAATGCCCGCCAAAACATACGAACGATGACAGACAGGTAAAGACCCTCTGGCCCAACGAGCCCATCCCACACAATCCCGATAGCTTGTGTATCACAACATATACCCTCCCCACCCGGGGAGAGGCAAAAACACAGATTAAAAACCCAGGCCAATCTGGGGAAAGCCCTCTCCGACCATCCAGGCGATTGAAACTAGTCCAGGAGATCACCCTGGTCCTGACGTCCCTGCAGTAACTATCCTTCTGTCAGAGATGATCTCCGCCGAGGCAGAAACAAATCCAGCTCTTGCTTGAAGGAATTCTGCGAATCTGCATCCACCACCAGGGCGGCTTGTTCCAGAGACGTACTATTCTCTGGGGAAAACACCTCGCCGCCTCTCTCCTCCTTTACGAGGCTCCTTAAAACCTCCCAAATCCGTGCCCGAGGTGCTTCACAGGGGTATTAGGAGATTTAAAAATTTCACACCGAGCCACGTAAGGAGATATTAGGGACAGGTGACCAAAAGCTGGGTCAAAGAGGTCGATTTTAAGGAGTGTCTTGAAGGAGGAGAGAGGCGTGGAGAGGTTTAGGGAGGGAGTTCCAGAGCTTGGGGCCCAGGCAGCTGAAGGCACGGCCACCGATGGTGGAGCGATGGAAACCGGGGGATGCTCAGGGGGGCAGAATTAGAGGAGCGCAGAGATCTCGGGGGGGGTTGGAGGAAGTTACAGAGATAGGGAGGAGGTTACAGAGATAGGGAGGGGTGTAGGGCTGGAGGAGGTTACAGAGATAGGGAGGAGTGTAGGGGCTGGAGGGGGTTACAGAGATAGGGAGGGGTGTAGGGGCTGGAGGGGGTTACAGAGATAAGGAGGGGTGTAGGGGCTGGAGGAGGTTACGGAGATAGGGAGGGGTGTAGGGGCTGCAGGGGGTTACAGAAATAGGGAGGGGTGTAGAGGCTGCAGGAGGTTACAGAGATAGGGAGGGGTGTAGGGGCTGGAGGAGGTTACAGAGATAGGGAGGGGTGTAGGGGCTGGGGGAGATTACAGAGATAGGGAGGGGACGAGGGCCATGGAGGGATTTGTAAACACAGATGAGAATTTTGAAATCGAGGCGTTGCTTAACCAGGAGCTAATGTAGGTCAGCGAGCCCAGGGGGTGATGGGTGAGCGGGACTCGGTGCGAGTTAGGACACGGGGGCAGCGAGCACAGGGGGTGATGGGTGAGCGGGACTCGGTGCGAGTTAGGACACGGGGGCAGCGAGCACAGGGGGTGATGGGTGAGCGGGACTCGGTGCGAGTTAGGACACGGGGGCAGCGAGCACAGGGAGTGATGGGTGAGAGGGACTCGGTGCGAGTTAGGACACGGGGGCAGCGAGCACAGGGGGTGATGGGTGAGCGGGACTCGGTGTGAGTTAGGACACGGGGGCAGCGAGCACAGGGGGTGATGGGTGAGCGGGACTCGGTGCGAGTTAGGACACGGGGGCAGCGAGCACAGTGGGTGATGGGTGAGCGGGACTCGGTGTGAGTTAGGACACGGGGGCAGCGAGCCCAGGGGGTGATGGGTGAGCGGGGCTCGGTGCGAGTTAGGACACGGGGTCAGCCGAGTTTCGGATCACCTCTAGATTACGTCGGGTAGAATGTGGGAGGCCAGCCAGGAGTGGAATAGTCAAGTCTAGAGGCAACTTTAACTCCACATGAGCCTCCTCTCACCCTCTATTCCCTTCTCCCTCATTGGCTTGTCTAGCCTCCCCTTAAATGCATCGATACTATTCGCCTCAACCCCTCCCTGTGGCAGCGAGTCCCACATTCTCACCGCTCTCTGGGTGAAGGTACAAAACGGATAGTAAAAGCGGCCTTGCTAGAGTCACCCGCACCCCACGAACAAACGCTTTAAAATAAAATAATGCCCCTGTCGGATTAATCTGTGCCATTCAGGGAATGTTTGACGTCTTTTTATTTCTCCTGGTGTCTAGGACCTGTGATGTTCTTCTAGTTCACGAATTAATTGAAGAGTTCCCGGTAAGCAGCCCTGTTGTAATATTTGTGTAAAGGAAAGAGCGGGTTGCCCCCGGCGATTATAAGTGACCCAACTCGCCTGTCATCAGCATTCAAATCAGATGGACGTAGAAATCTCCCGCCCTGTTTAAAACTTCATTCATGGGATGTGGATGTCACACAGTATTGGCCATCCCTAATCGCGGCACTCTCTCAGTACCGCCCCTCCGACAGTGCGGCGCTCCCTCAGTACCGCCCCTCCGACAGTGCGGCGCTCTCTCAGTACCGCCCCTCCGACAGTGCGGCGCTCCCTCAGCACTGCCCCTCCGACAGTGCGGCGCTCCCTCAGTACCGCCCCTCCGACAGTGCAGCGCTCCCTCAGTACTGCCCCTCCGACAGTGCGGCGCTCCCTCAGTACTGCCCCTCCGACAGTGCGGCGCTCCCTCAGTACTGCCCCTCCGACAGTGCGGCGCTCCCTCAGTACTGCCCCTCCGACAGTGCGGCGCTCCCTCAGTACCGCCCCTCCGACAGTGCGGTGCTCCCTCAGTAACGCCCCTCCGACAGTGCGGGGCTCCCTCAGTACCGCCCCTCCGACAGTGCGGCTCTCCCTCAGCACTGCCCCTCCGACAGTGCGGCGCTCCCTCAGTACTGCCCCTCCGACAGTGCGGCGCTCCCTCAGTACCGCCCCTCCGACAGTGCGGCGCTCCCTCAGCACCGCCCCTCCGACAGTGCAGTGCGGCGCTCCCTCAGTACCGCCCCTCCGACAGTGCGGCTCTCCCTCAGTACCGCCCCTCCGACAGTGCGGTGCTCCCTCAGTAACGCCCCTCCGACAGTGCGGGGCTCCCTCAGTACCGCCCCTCCGACAGTGCGGCTCTCCCTCAGTACTGCCCCTCCGACAGTGCGGCGCTCCCTCAGTACCGCCCCTCCGACAGTGCAGCGCTCCCTCAGTACTGCCCCTCCGACAGTGCGGCGCTCCCTCAGTACTGCCCCTCCGACAGTGCGGCGCTCCCTCAGTACTGCCCCTCCGACAGTGCGGCGCTCCCTCAGTACTGCCCCTCCGACAGTGCGGCGTTCCCTCAGTACTGCCCCTCCGACAGTGCGGCGCTCCCTCAGTACCGCCCCTCCGACAGTGCGGCGCTCCCTCAGTACCGCCCCTCCGACAGTGCGGCGCTCCCTCAGTACTGCCCCTCCGACAGTGCGACGCTCCCTCAGTACCGCCCCTCCGACAGTGCGGCGCTCCTTCAGTACCGCCCCTCCGACAGTGCGGCGCTCCCTCAGTACCGCCCCTCCGACAGTGCGGCGCTCCCTCAGTACCGCCCCTCCGACAGTGCGGCGCTCCCTCAGTACTGCCCCTCCGACAGTGCGGCGCTCCCTCAGTACTGCATTGGGAGCACCAGTCTAGACTTTTGTGCTCAAGTCCCTGGAGTGGGACTTGATTCCAGAAACTCTGACATGCTGACACATAAAAACATAAGAACTAGGAGTCGGCTATTCGGCCCCTCGAGCCTGCTCCGCCATTTAATAAGATCACGGCTGATCTTCGACCTCAACTCCACTTCCCTGCCCGATCCCCATATCCCAAAATCTCTCGATCTCGGCCTTGAATATACTCAACGACTGAGCCTCCACAGGCCTCTGGGGCAGAGAATCCCAAAGATTCACCCCCCTCTGAGTGAAAAAATTCCTCCTCATCTCAGTCCTAAATGGCCGAGCCCTTATCCTGAGACTGTGTGACCCCTGGTTCTAGACTCCCCAGCCCGGGGGATACATCCTCCCTGCATCTACCCGGTCAATCCCCCTCAGAATCTTGTATGTTTCAATGAGATCACCTCTCCTTCTCCTAAACTCCAGCGAATCATCATAATCATCATAGGCAGTCCCTCGGAATTGAGGAAGACTTGCTTCCACTCTTAAAGTGAGTCCTTAGGTGGCTGAACAGCCCAATACAAAGAGCCACAGTCCCTGTCACAGGTGGGACAGACAGTGGTTGAGGGAAGGGGAGGGTGGGACAGGTTTGCCGCACGCTCCTTCCGCTGCCTGCGCTTGGTTTCTGCACGCTCTCGGCGACGAGACTCGAGGTGCTCAGCGCCCTCCCGGATGCACTTCCTCCACTTAGGGCGGACTGGTCTTTGGGCCAGGGACTCCCAGGTGTCGGTGGGGATGTTGCACTTTATCAGGGAGGCTTTGAGGGTGGTCCCTTGTAACGTTTCCTCTGCCCACCTTTGGCTCGTTTGCCGTGAAGGAGTTCCGAGTAGAGCGCTTGCTTTGGGAGTTTCGTATCGGGGGCATGCGGACAATGTGGCCCTGCCCAGCGGAGCTGATCGAGTGTGGTCAGTGCTTTGAAGGTTCACCAGACTGAATCCCGGGATGGCAGGACTGACATATGAGGAGAGACTGGATCGACTGGGCCTGTATTCACTGGAATTTAGAAGAATGAGAGGGGATCTCATAGAAACATATCAAATTCTGACGGGATTGGACAGGTTAGATGCAGGAAGAATGTTCCCGATGTTGGGGAAGTCCAGAACCAGGGGGTCACAGTCTCAGGATAAGGGGTAAGCCATTTAGGACCGAGATGAGGAGAAACTTCTTCACTCAGAGAATTGTGAACCTGTGGAATTCTCTACCGCAGAAAGTTGTTGAGGCCAATTCGTTGGATATATTCAAAAGGGAGTTAGATGTGGCCCTTACGGCTAAAGGGATCAAGGGGTATGGAGAGAAAGCAGGAATGGGGTACTGAAGTTGCATGATCAGCCATGATCATATTGAATGGTGGTGCAGGCTCGAAGGGCCGAATGGCCTGCTCCTGCACCTATTTTCTATGTTTCGATGCTGGGGATGTTGGGCCTGGTCGAGGACGCTAACGTTGGTGCGTCTGTCCTCCCAGGGGGATTTGTAGGATCTTGCGGAGACATCGTTGGTGGTATTTCTCCTGCGGTTTGAGGTGTCTCCTGATTTTTTTTAAGGCCCATGTGGCACATTTACAAAACAAATAGTGTGCAATTTTTGAAACTATTCAAAAAAATACCCCGAAACGATGCACTTAACGCACTTAGACTGTACATGGAGAGAATATAGGCCTAGGCTCCTGACGGGACAATCCCTCCCCTCCAATCCCAGGAATCAGTCTGGTGAACCTTCGCTGCACTCCCTCAATGGCGTAGATCAAGGAATGGGTTGAGGCCAACCTCCCGGATACATTTAAGGGGCAGCTAAATAAGTGCGTGAGCGGGAAAGGACTCTCTGTTCATGTTTCAGGTTTGCAGCAGGACTTGCGCCTCTCGGTACTAACTTTGCGACGTGGCTTTCTTTCAAACCATTCTCCCGCCCGGCCTCCACCGCCTTTCTGCGGGGAACCCCCGGGGGCGGCAGAAACGGAAGCGAGAGCTGCAGGCGAAAATCGGACAGGAGTTCAGCGAGCTGATTGAGTTTCTGATCGAGGAGCGGGAGATGTTCCTGCTGCGTCTGGACGAACTGGAGCAGGTGGCCACGGAGGAGGCAGGGCAGGTGGACCTGGGAACCACCATCGTGGAGTTGGAGCAGTCCATCGCCGAGATTCAGAGCAAGTTGAAGCAATCCGTCCCGCTGGAGGTAAAGGACTCTCATCTGGGGTTTGCCGGAGGGTGGGGTGTTGGAGAAGGCGATACTCGGTGGTATGTCGGCAGTTGTGATGCATGCACCTTGTGGGTCGGCTCACTGGTTTGTCGAGCTGGTGGATTTGAACGGGCTGCTCCTCAAATTCTGGTTGGCACTTCAGTCCCACGCTCCTGACCTGTGGGCCCCCTGTGCGGAGGGGAGCGGGCAGGTCCGAGGGCCTGCTCCTGGGCCCTGGCCAAGGGGGCCATCAGCCGGCCCAGGCAGCGGGCGGTCGAGGGGGTCGTTCAGCCCCGACTGCCGGCCTCTCTTCCGCGGGTTATATTCGAGCCGGGGTGTTTCCTGGAGATGGAGCACGCGGTGTCCACCGGTACGCTCGCGGCCTTCCGCGAGAGGTGGGCGCCGGAGGGACTGGAGTGCATCATCACCCCCGGCAACCAAATTTTCACTTGATTGAAGTTTCCTTTAAAGTTTTATTTGGAAATTAGGGCGCTTACCAAAAGGGGGCGCTAGATTTAAAGTGATGCTCAAAAAAAAAAGTTGTTGAGCTGGGAGGGGCTTAGCCAGTCACGTGATGTTCACAAGACTCAATAAAACCCCGGCCAGTTGGGTCTAAGCCGTCCACGATGAGGTATGCAGTTGTGAGCCTAGTGGATGAACTGGTACTGTGTCGTGTGATCGTTAAGCCATTCGCTAATAAACTAGCTCGTTCTTAATAACAAGGTGTTGCGATGAATTCCGAAGCAAAGAAGGATAGATTAAGGAGCCAACCTCCTTTTGCTGTGTGGTTCACAACAACACGTCTCGAGTAAACGCGAGACTCCATAGTGGAGTATATGGATGCACAGAAAGACCTTTCACTGTCTCTGCCCCTTGCCTCAGCTCATCCGCTGCTGAAGCCCTCATCCGTGCCCTCGCTACCTCCAGACTTGACTATCCCAACGCGCTCCCGGCTGGCCTCCCACATTCTACCCGACGTAAACTCGAGGTGATCCAAATCTCGGCTGCCCCCGTGTCCTAACTCGCACCGAGTCCCACTCACCCATCGCCCCCTGTGCTCGCTGCCCCCGTGTCCTAACTCGTACCGAGTCCCGCTCAACCATCACCCCCTGTGCTCGCTGCCCCCGTGTCCTAACTCGCACCGAGTCCCGCTCACACATCGCCCCCTGTGCTCGCTGCCCCCGTGTCCTAACTCGCACCGAGTCCCGCTCACCCATCGCCCCCTGTGCTCGCTGCCCCTGTGTCCTAACTCGCACCGAGTCCCGCTCACCCATCGCCCCCTGTGCTCGCTGCCCCCGTGTCCTAACTCGTACCGAGTCCCGCTCACCCATCACCCCCTGTGCTCGCTGCCCCTGTGTCCTAACTCGCACCGAGTCCCGCTCACCCATCGCCCCCTGTGCTCGCTGCCCCCGTGTCCTAACTCGCACCGAGTCCCGCTCACCCATCACCCCCTGTGCTCGCTGCCCCCGTGTCCTAACTCGCACCGAGTCCCGCTCACCCATTGCCCCCTGTGCTCGCTGCCCCCGTGTCCTAACTCGCACCGAGTCCCGCTCACCCATCACCCCCTGTGCTCGCTGACCGACATTGGCTCCCGGTTAAACAACGCCTCAATTTCAAAATTCTCATCCTTACTTTAAAATCCCTCCATGGCCCTCGCCTCTCCCTATCTCTGTAACCTCCTCAAACCCCACAAATCTACCCGAGATGTCTGCGCTCCTCAAATTCTGCTCTCCCTGATTATAATCGCTCCACCATTGGCGGGTTGAGGGTTTCTGCCTTTATCACCCTTTAAGAACATAAGAAATAGGAGCAGGAGTCGGCCAGTCGGCCCCTCGAGCCTGCTCCGCCATTTAATACGATCATGGCTGATTTGATCATGGACTCAACTCCACTTCCCCGCCCGCTCTCATTCTCTTATCGCTCAAAAATCTGTCTATCTCCGCCTTAAATATATTCAATGTCCCGGCCTCCACAGCTCTCTGGGGCAGAGAATTCCACAGATTTACAACCCTCTGAGAGAAGAAATTCCTCCTCATCTCAGTTTTAAATGGGCGGCCCCTTATTCTAAGATCGTGCCCCCTAGTTCTAGTCTCCCCCATCAGTGGAAACATCCTCTCTGCATCCACCTTGTCGAGCCCCCTCATAATCTGATACGTTTCGATAAGATCACCTCTCATTCTTCTGAATTCCAATGAGTAGAGGCCCAACCTCCTCAACCTTTCCTCATAAGTCAACCCCCTCATCTCCGGAATCAGCCGAGTGAACCTTCTCTGAACTGCCTCCAATGCAAGTACAGTCAGCTCCCGATTATCCGTACACGGATCTAAGGGAGAACCCATGTAACGGTGTTTTTAAAAACTGTCGCACACGTGAATATCTCGATCACCTCAAGTGTCAATCACATACAAATTGAAGCAGGTGAATCCACTGTCATAGAAACATAGAAAATAGGTGCAGGAGCAGGCCATTCGGCCCTTCGAGCCTGCACCACCATTCAATATGATCATGGCTTATCATTCCCTCAGTACCCCATTCCTGCTTTCTCTCCATACCCCTTGATCCCTTTAGCCGTAAGGGCCACATCTAACTCCCTTTTGAATATATCCAACGAACTGGCCTCAACAACTTTCTGTGGTAGAGAATTCCACAGGTTCACAACTCTCTGAGTGAAGAAGTTTCTCCTCATCTTGGTCCTAAATGGTTTACCCCTTATCCTTAGACTGTGTGACCCCTGGTTCTGGACTTCCCCAACATCGGGAACATTCTTCCTGCATCTAACCTGTCCAGTCCCGTCAGAATTTTATATGTTTCTGTGAGATCCCCTCTCATCCTTCTAAATTCCAGTGTATAAAGGCCCAGTTGATCCAGTCTCTCCTCATATGTCAGTCCCGCTATCCCGGGAATCAGTCTGGTGAACCTTCGCTGCACTCCCTCAATAGCAAGAACGTCCTTCCTCAGATTAGGAGACCAAAACTGAACACAATATTTCAGGTGAGGCCTCACCAAGGCCCTGTACAACTGCAGTAAGACCTCCCTGCTCCTGTACTCAAATCCTCTCGCTCTGAAGGCCAACATACCATTTGCCTTCTTCACCGCCTGCTGTACCTACATGCCAACTTTCAATGACTGATGTACCATGACACCCAGGTCTCGTTGCACCTCCCCTTTTCCTAATCTGCCGCCATTCAGATAATATTCTGCCTTCGTGTTTTTGCCCCCAAAGTGGATAACCTCACATTTATCCACATTATACTGCATCTGCCATGTATTTGCCCACTCACCAACCTGTCCAAGTCACCCTGCAGCCTCTTAGCATCCTCCTCACAGCTCACACCGCCACCCAGCTTAGTGTCATCTGCAAACTTGGAGATATTACACTCAATTCCTTCATCTAAATCATTAATGTATATTGTAAATAGCTGGGGTCCCAGCACTGAGCCCTGCGGCACTCCACTAATCACTGCCTGCCATTCTGAAAAGGACCTGTTTATCCCGACTCTCTGCTTCCTGTCAGCCAACCAGTTCTCTATCCACGTCAGTACATTACCCCCAATACCATGTGCTTTAATTTTGCACACCAATCTCTTGTGCGGGACATTGTCAAAAGCCTGTTGTAAGTCTAAATACATCACATCCACTGGTTCTCCCTTGTCCACTCTACTAGTTACATCCTCAAAAAATTCCAGAAGATTTGTCAAGCATGATTTCCCTTTCATAAATCCATGCTGACTTGGACCGATCCTGTCACTGCTTTCCAAATGCGCTGCTATTTCATCTTTAATCATTGATTCCAACATTTTCCCCACTACTGATGTCAGGCTAACCGATCTATAATTCCCCGTTTTCTCTCTCCCTCCTTTTTTAAAAAGTGGTGTTACATTAGCTACCCTCCAGTATACATAGGAACTGATGCAGAGTCGATAGACTGTTGGAAAATGATCACCAATGCATCCACTATTTCTATGGCCACTTCCTTAAGTACTCTTGGATGCAGACTATCAGGTCCCGGGGATTTATCGGCCTTCAATCCCATCAATTTCCCTAACACAATTTTCCGCTTTATAAGGATATCCTTCAGTTCTTCCTTCTCACTAGACCCTCGGTCCCCTAGTATTTCCGGAAGGTTATTTGTGTCTTCCTTCGTGAAAACAGAACCAAAGTATTTGTTTAACTGGTCCGCCATTTCTTTGTTCCCCATTATAAATTCACCTGAATCTGACAAGGGACCTACGTTTGTCTTCACTAATCTTTTTCTCTTCAAATATCTATAGAAGCTTTTGCAGTCAGTTTTTATAATCCCAGCAAGCTTCCTCTCATAATCTATTTTCCCCCTCCTAATTAAACCCTTTGTCCTCCTCTGCTGTATTACAAAATTCTCCCAGTCCTCAGGTTTGCTGCTTTTTCTGGCCAATTTATATGCCTCGTCCTTAATTTCTCTTGTTAGCCACAGTTGAGCCACCTTCCCCGTTTTCTTTTTACTCCAGACAGGGATGTACAATTGTTGAAGTTCATCCATGTGATCTTTAAATGTTTGCCATTGTCTATCCACCGTCAACTCTTTAAGTATCACTCGCCAGTCTATCCTAGCCAATTCACGTCTCGTACCATCGAAGTTACCTTTCCCCAAGTTCAAGACCCTAGTCTATGAATTAACTGTGTCACTTGCCATTTTAATAAAGAATTCTACCATATTATGGTCACTCTTCCCCAAGGGGCCTCGCACAACAAGATTGTTAATTAGTCCTTTCTCATTACACATCACCCAGTCTATGATGGCCAGCCCTCTAGTTGGTTCCTCGACATATTGGTCGAGAAAACCATCCCTAATACACTCCAGGAAATCCTCCTCCACCGCATTGCTACCAGTTTGGTTAGCCCAATCAATATGTAGATTAAAGTCACCCAAGATAACTGCTGTACGTTTATTGCATGCATCCCTAATTTCTTGTTTGATGCTGTCCTCAACCTCACTACTACTATTTGGTGGTCTGTACACAACTCCCACCAGCGTTTTCTGCCCTTTGGTATTCCGCAGCTCCACCCATACAGATTCCACATCATCCAAGCTAATGTCCCTCCTTACTATTGCGTTAATTTCCTCTTTAACCAGCAACGCCACCCCACCTCCTTTTCCTCTCTGCCTATCCTTCCTAAATGTTGAATACCCCTGGATGTTGAGTTCCCAGCCTTGGTCACCCTGGAGCCATGTCTCCGTGATGCCAATTACATCATATCCGTTAACTGCTATCTGCACAATTAATTCGTCCACCTTATTCCGAATACTCCTCGCATTGAGGCACAGAGCCTTCAGGCTTGTCTTTTTAACACCCTTTGCCCCTTTAGGATTTTGCTGTAATGTGGCCCTTTTTGCTTTTTGCCTTGGGTCTCTCTGCCCTCCACTTTTATTTTTCTTCTTTCTATCTTTTGCTTCTGCCCCCATACTACTTCCCTCTGTCTCCCTGCATAGGTTCCCATCCCCTTGCCATATTAGTTTAACTTCTCCCCAACAGCACCAGCAAACACTCCCCCTAGGACAATGGTTCTGGTCCTGGCCAGGTGCAGACCGTCTGGTTTGTACTGGTCCCACCTCCCCCAGAACCGGTTCCAATGCCCCAGGAATTTGAATCCCTCCCTTCTGCACCACTCCTCAAGCCACGTATTCATCTGAGCTATCCTGCGATTCCTACTCTGACTCGCACGTGGCACTGGTAGCAATCCTGAGATTACTACTTTTAAGGTCCTACTTTTTAATTTAGCTCCTAGCTCCCTAAATTCGTCTTGTAGGACTTCATCCCGTTTGGCACCTATATGCACCACGACAACTGGCTGTTTACCCTCCCCCTTCAATATGTCCTGCAACCCGCTCCGAGACATCCTTGACCCTTGCACCAGGGAGGGAACGTACCATCCTGGAGTCTCGGTTGCGGCCGCAGAAACGTCTATCTATTCCCCTTCGAGTAGAATCCCCTATCACTATCATGTATTTTATTACGTTCCCACTAGGAGCAGGGAGGTCTTGCTGCAGTTGTACAAGGTGGCTTTGAGGGTGGTCCCTTGTAACGTTTCCTCTGCCCACCTTTGGCTCGTTTGCCGCGAAGGAGTTTTCCGAGTCGAGCGCCTGCTTTGGGAGTCTCGCGTCGGGGGGGGGGGCATGCGGACAATGTGGCCCCGCCCAGCGGAGCTGGTCGAGTGTGGTCAGTGGAAAGAAACACAGAAATTTACAGCGCAGAAGGAGCCCTGAAGGTTACATATAAACCTACGAGCAATGAACAATGGCGGAAATCCAGCTCCTGGGGCAAACTCTCTCATTGAGCGAGTTTGACGCAGGATTCTGGCTCCTGCCTCTTGTTGCTTGCCTGATGGTATTAAGGTTTGCAAGAGATGGTGACTGCTGGGCTGACAATAATATATATATTTTTTTCCCCTTCCCCTCTCTCGCTGTTCCACAGGAGATGCTGGATTCCATTTCCCGGTAAGCGTGTGCTCCTGCTCATATATATATATATCTATATGTATAAACTCCGTCTGGTCCTGATCTGGGGGAGTTCACCTGCGTCCCTCGAGGTTGAGGGAGGCGGGATTGAGAGACGAGGTTACTGCTGTTCCTCGGCCAGCTTGGGTGGCAACGGCCCAGTTATGGGCTGCCTCTCTCGGGAACCTGTCTGGCTGAAGACTGTTAATATTGCAGTCATCGCATTTGGCTGCTTAAAAGAAAGAAAGACTTGCATTTATATAGCGCCTTTCACAGCCACCGGACGTCCCCAAGCGCCTCACAGCCAATGAAGTACTTTTGGAGTGTGCTCACTGTTGTAATGTGGGAAACGCTCAATTTGCGCACAGCAAGCTCCCACACACAGCGACGTGATAATGACCCGGATCATCTGTTTTAGTGATGTTGGCTGCGGGATAAATATTGGCCCCAGGACACCGGGGAGAACTCCCCCTGCTCTTCTTCCAATAGTGGCCCCGGGATCTTTTACATCCACCCGAGGGGGCAGACGGGGCCTCGGTTTAACGTCTCATCTGAAATACGGCACCTCCGACAGTGCGGCGCTCCCTCAGTACCGCCCCTCCGACAGTGCGGCGCTCCCTCAGTACCGCCCCTCCGACAGTGCGGCGCTCCCTCAGTACCGCCCCTCCGACAGTGCGGCGCTCCCTCAGTACCGCCCCTCCGACAGTGCGGCGCTCCCTCAGTACTGCCCCTCCGACAGTATGGTGCTCCCTCAGTACCGCCCCTCCGACAGTGCGGCGCTCCCTCAGTACCGCCCCTCCGACAGTGCGGCGCTCCCTCAGTACCGCCCCTCCGACAGTGCGGCGCTCCCTCAGTACCGCCCCTCCGACAGTGCGGCACTCCCTCAGTACTGCCCCTCCGACAGTGCGGCGCTCCCTCAGTACTGCCCCTCCGACAGTGCGGCACTCCCTCAGTACCGCCCCTCCAACAGTGCAGTACGGCGCTCCCTCAGTACCACCCCTCCAAGAGTGCAGCGCTCCCTCAGCACTGCCCCTCCGACAGTGCGGCACTTCCTCAGTACTGCCCCTCCGACAGTGCGGCACTTCCTCAGTACTGCCCCTCCGACAGTGCGGCGCTCCCTCAGTACTGCCCCTCCGACAGTGCAGTACGGCGCTCCCTCAGTACCACCCCTCCAAGAGTGCAGCACTTCCTCAGTACTGCCCCTCCGACAGTGCGGCGCTCCCTCAGCACTGCACTGGGAGTGTCGGCCTGGATCTTTGTGCTCAAGTACCCGGAGTGGGACTCGAACCCCCGACCTTCTGACTCAGAGGTGAGGGTGCTGCCCACTGAGCCACGGTGGGCACCGGTAATTCTCCGACTCGGCAATTGCTACTAATGCGCGTGGGGTCCACTTATCGCGAGTCCTGTTGCCATGACGCGCGGAGCTCTGTCGAGATGCCATTATGGGCTTCAAATCGTTCTGCTCTTCCCTCCCACACCTCTGCAGGCCGATCCCAGAGCTGGAGAAAGCCAGCATAGCCATGCTGAACCCACGCGGGGAGCTGTTTACTGGACCCTTTCAGTTCATTGCCTGGAAAAGGATGCTTGATGTCGTCAGCCCAGGTACCAAACACACTGCGTCCCTTTGCTTAGGGGTGGAGTAGCTTGCTTCCTTATTCGTTCCTGGGATGTGGGCGTCGCTGGCCAAGGCCGGCATTTATTGCCCATCCCCCTAATGGCCCTTTGAGGAGGTGGTGGTGAGCCGCCTTCTTGAACCGCTGCAGTCCGTGTGGTGAAGGTGCTCCCACAGTGCTGTTCGGGAGGGAGTTCCAGGATTGTGACCCCAGCGACGATGAAGGAACGGCCGATATATTCCCAAGTCGGGATGGTGTGTGACTGGGAGGGGAACGTGGAGGGGGTGGTGTTCCCATGGACCTGCTGCCCTTGACCTTCTAGGCGGGTAGAGGTCGCGGGTTTGGGAGGTGCTGCCGAAGAAGCCTTGGCGAGTTGCCGCGGTGCATCTTGTAGACGGTGCACACTGCAGCCAGGGGGCGCCGGTGGTGGAGGGAGTGAGTGTTGAAGGTGGTGGGTAGCGTGGCCCATCGAGCGGGGCTGCTTTGTCCTGGATGGTGTCGAGCTTCTCGAGTGTTGTTGGAGCTGCAACTCATCCAGGCAAGTGGGGAGTGTTCCATCACACTCCTGACTTGTGCCTTGTAGATGGTGGGAGAGGCTTTGGGGAGTCAGGAGGTGAGACACTGGCCACAGAATACCCAGCCTCTGACCCGCTCTTGTGGCCACGGTATTGGTGTGGCTGGTCCAGTTAAGTTTCTGGTCAGTGGGGACCCCCGGGATGGTGATGGCGGGAGATTCGGCGATGGGAATGCCGTTGAATATTAAGGGATGGTGGTTAACGCCTTTAACGTCGTGAAACGTCCCAGGGTGCTTCACAGGGAGCGATTATCAGACAAAATTTGACACCGAGCCACAAAAGGAGATATTGGGGACAGGTGACCAAAAGCTGGGTCAAAGAGGTCGGTTTTTAAGGAGCGTCTCGAAGGAGGAGAGAGAGGCGGAGAGGTTTAGGGAGGGAGTTCCAGAGCTTGGGGCCCAGGCAGCTGAAGGCACGGCCACCGATGGTGGAGCGATTCTAATCAGGAGGGATGCTCAGGAGGGCAGAATTAGAGGAGCGCAGACATCTCTGAGAGCTTGTGGGGCTGGAGGAGGTTACAGAGATAGGGAGGGGGCGAGGGCCATGGAGGGATTTGAACACAAGGATGAGAATTTTGAAATTGAGGCGTTGCTTAACCGGGAGCCAATGTAGGTCAGCGAGCACAGGGGGTGATGGGTGAGCGGGACTCGGTGCGAGTTAGGACACGGGGGCAGCGAGCACAGGGGGTGATGGGTGAGTGGGACTCGGTGTGAGTTCGGACACGGGGACAGCGAGCACAGGGGGTGATGGGTGAGCGGGACTCGGTGCGAGTTAGGACACGGGGGCAGCGAGCACAGGGGGTGATGGGTGAGCGGGATTCGGTGCGAGTTAGGACATGGGGGCAGCGAGCACAGGGGGTGATGGGTGAGCGGGACTCGGTGCGAGTTAGGACACGGGGGCAGCGAGCACAGGGGGTAATGGGTGAGTGGGACTCGGTGCGAGTTAGGACACGGGGGCAGCGAGCACAGGGGGCGATGGGTGAGCGGGACTCGGTGCGAGTTAGGACACGGGGGCAGCCGACTTTACGTGGGGTAGAATGTGGGAGGCCAGTCAGGAGCGCAGTGCGTTGGAATAGTCAAGTCTGGAGGTAACGAGGGCACGGATGAGGGCTTCAGCAGCGGATGAGCTGAGGCAGGGGGCGGAGATGGGCGATGTTACGGAGATGGGCTATAGGCGGTCTTAGTTATGCCGCGGAAATGTAGTGCACACCCTTGTAGGGCTGGAGGAGGCTACAGACTGAGGGAAGGGGTGAGACCATGGTGGGATTTGAAAGCCCGGATGAGAACTGTAATAATTGAGGTGTTGCTGGTTGCGGGAGCCAGTGTTGGTCAGCGACACCGGCTGGATTTCTGGCTCCCGCCCGACCCATAGCGACCCCTAGTGGTAACGCCTGTGAAAGCTGCCAGCCCATAGCAACATAGGAGCAGGAGTCGGCCATTCGGCCCCTCGAGCCCGCTCCGCCATTTAATACGATCATGGCTGATCCGATCATGGACTCAGCTCCACTTCCCCGCCCGCTCCCCATAACCCTTCACTCCCTTATCGCTCAAAAATCTGTCTATCTCTGTCTTAAATATATTCAATGTCCCAGCCTCCACAGCTCTCTGGGGCAGAGAATTCCACAGATTTACAACCCTCTGAGAGAAGAAATTCCTCCTCATCTCAGTTTTAAATGGGCGGCCCCTTATTCTAAGACCGTGCCCCCTAGTTCTAGTCTCCCCCATCAGTGGAAACATCCTCTCTGCATCCACCTTGTCGAGCCCCCCTCATAATCTTACACGTTTCGATAAGATCACCTCTCATTCTTCTAAACTCCAATGAGTAGAGGCCCAACCTGCTCAACCTTTCCTCGTAAGTCAACCCCCTCATCTCCGCAATCACCCGAGTGAACCTTCTCTGAACTGCCTCCAAAGCAAGTATAATCCCTCCATCGTGTTGGACTGTTCAGCCACCGAAGGACTCATGTTAAGAGTGGAAGCAAGTCTTCCTCGATTCCGAGGGTCAGCCTATGATCCCTCCTTAAATACGGAGAACAAAACTGCATGCAGTACTCCAGGTGTGTGTCTCACCAATACCCTGTGCAGTTCGAGCAGGACTTCCCTGCTTTTATACTCCATCCCCCTTTACAATAAAGGCCAATGTTCCATTTGCCCTCTTAATCACTTGCTGTACCTGCGTGCTAACTTTTCCCCGGTGTCCTTGGGGCCATTATTTATCCCTCAACCAACGTCACTTAAAAAAAAAACAGATTAACTGATAATCGCTGTTTGTGGGAGCTTGCTGTGCACAAATTGGCTTCCGCCTTTGCTAGGTTACTATATTCGAAAAGATGACTTCATCAGGCTGCGAAACGTTTTGGGATGTTGTGCAAGGCGCTCGACAAATGCAGGTCTTTTTCTTTCACTGTCTATTTCAAAGGAATTGGAAACGGGTCAATGACTTTCTGTGTCCCTGTGTGTGTGAGAGAGTGTGTGTGTGTGAGGTGTGTCGATAATTTCTGCCCCCCTCCGCAGTTCCTCAGTTGACCATTTGGTGGCGGTGTCGCCTGAGATGAGGCTAAACATCTTCTAAACATCGGAACATAGAAAATAGGTGCAGGAGTAGGCCATTCGGCCCTTCGAGCCTGCACCACCATTCAATATGATCATGGCTGATCATGCAACTTCAGTACCCCATTCCTGATTTCTCTCCATGCCCCTTGATCCCTTTAGTCGTAAGGGCCACATCCAACTCCCTTTTGAATATATCCAACGAACTGGTCTCAACAACTTTCTGTGGTAGAGAATTCCACAGGTTCACAATTCTCTGGGTGAAGAAGTTTCTCCTCATCTCGGTCCTAAATGGCTTACCCCTTATCCTCAGACTGTGACCCCTGGTTCTGGACTTCCCCAACATCGGGAACATTCTTCCTGCATCTAACCTGTCCAATCCCGATAGAATTTTATATGTTTCTATGAGATCCTCTCTCATTCTTCTAAATTCCAGTGAATATAAGCCTAGTCGATCCAGTCTTTCTTCATATGTCAGTCCTGCCATCCCGGGAATCTGTCTGGTGAACCTTCGCTGCACTCCCTCAATAGCAAGAATGTCCTTCCTCAGATTAGGAGACCAAAACTGCACTCAAGGTGTGGCCTCACCAAGGCCCTGTACAACTGCAGTAAGTCCTCCCTGCTCCTATACTCAAATCCCCTCGCTATGAAGGCCAACATACCATTTGCCTTCTTCACAGCCTGCTGTACCTGATGCCAACTTTCAATGACTGATGAACCATGACACCCAGGTCTCGTTGCACCTCCCCTTTTCCTAATCTGTCACCATTCAGATAATATTCTGCCTTCGTGTTTTTGCCACCAAAGTGGATAACCTCACATTTATCCACATTATACTGCATCTGCCATGCATTTGCCCACTCACCTAACCTGTCCAAGTCACCCTGCAGCCTCTTAGCATCCTCCTCACAGCTCACACCATCACCCAGCTTAGTGTCATCTGCAAACTTGGAGATATTACACTCAATTCCTTCATCTAAATCATTCATGTATATTGTAAATAGCTGGGGTCCCAGCACTGAACCCTGCGGCACCCCACTAGTCACTGCCTGCCATTCTGAAAAGGACCCGTTTATCCTGACTCACTGCTTCCTGTCTGCCAACCAGTTCTCTATCCACGTCAGTACATTACCCCCAATACCATGCGCTTTAATTTTGCACACCAATCTCTGTGTGGGACCTTGTCAGAAGCCTTTTGAAAGTCCAGATACACCACATCCACTGGTTCTCCCTTGTCCACTCTACTAGTTACATCCTCAAAAAATTCTAGAAGATTTGTGAAGCATGATTTCCCTTTCATAAATCCATGCTGACTTGGACCGATCCTGTCACTGCTTTCCAAATGCGCTGCTATTTCATCTTTAATAATTGATTCCATCATTTTCCCCACTACTGATGTCAGGCTAACCGGTCTATAATTCCCCGTTTTCTCTCTCCCTCCTTTTTTTAAAGAGTGGGGTTACATTAGCTACCCTCCAGCCCATAGGAACTGATCCCGAGTCGATAGACTGTTGGAAAATGACCACCAATGCATCCACTATTTCGAGTCTTCACTCAGAGGGTGGTGAATCTTTGGAATTCTCTGCCCCAGAGGGCTGTGGAGGCTCAGTCGCTGAGTATATTCAAGGCTGAGATCGGTAGATTTTTGCATATTGAGGGAATCGAGGGATCGGGCGGGAACGTGGAGTTAAGATCAGATCAGCCACGGCCTTATTGAATGGCGGAGCAGGCTTGAGGGCTGAATGGCCGACTCCTGCTCCTAATTCTTACGTTCTTAATACCACCACCCCCCCTCTCCATCCCCGGGGCAGCGCAACATATTAACTGCACAACAGATCAGTGGTTCTACATCCCCCCCTCTGACGGGCCTCTCACATCGCCCTCCTGCACTGCAATTATACAGGGCCCTGGCGAGACCACACCTGGAGTACTGTGCACAGTTTGGGTCTCCTTACCTAAGGAAGGATATACTTGCCATAGAGGGAGTGCAGCAAAGGTTCACCAGACTGATTCCTGGGATGGGGGGATCGTCCTATGAGGAGAGATTGAGCAGACTACGTTCGAGGTGTTATAATAGCAACAACTTTTAACGTAGTAAAATACCCCAAGGCGCTTCACAGGAGTGTTTTAGGACAAAACAAATAAATTTGACCCCGAGCCACATAAGGAGATATTAGGGACAGGCGACCAAAAGCTGGGTCAAAGAGGTCGGTTTTAAGGAGCGTCTTGAAGGAGGAGAGAGAGGCGGAGAGGTTTAGGGAGGGAGTTCCAGAGCTTGGGGCCCAGGCAGCTGAAGGCACGGCCACCGATGGTGGAGCGATTATAATCAGGGATGCTCAGGAGGGCAGAATTAGAGGAGAGCAGAGATCTCAGGGGGGTTGTGGGGTTGGAGGAGGTTACAGAGATAGGGAGGGGTGTAGGGGCTGGAGGAGGATACAGAGATAGGGAGGGGTGTAGAGTTGGGGGAGGTTACAGAGACAGGGAGGGGTGTAGGGGCTGGGGGAGGTTACAGAGATAGGGAGGGGTGTAGGGGCTGAGGGAGGTTACAGAGATAGGGAGGGGTGTAGGGCTGGAGGAGGTTACAGAGATAGGGAGTGGTGTAGGGGCTGGAGGAGGTTACAGAGATAGGGAGGGGTGTAGAGCTGGAGGAGGTTACAGAGACAGGGAGGGGTGTAGGGGCTGGGGGAGGTTACAGAGATAGGGAGGGGTGTAGGGGCTGGGGGAGGTTACAGAGATAGGGAGGGGTGTAGGGGCTGGGGGAGGTTACAGAGACAGGGAGGGGTGTAGGGCTGGAGGAGGTTACAGAGATAGGGAGGGGTGTAGGGGCTGGAGGAGGTTACAGAGATAGGGAGGGGTGTAGGGGCTGGAGGAGGTTACAGAGATAGGGAGGGGTGTAGGGGCTGGAGGAGGTTACAGAGATAGGGAGGGGTGTAGGGCCATGGAGGGACTTGAAATCAACGATGAGAATTTTAAAATCGAGGTGTTGCTTAACCGGAAGCCAATATAGGTCAGCGAGCACAGGGGGTGATGGGTGAGCGGGACTCGGTGCGAGTTAGGACACGGGGTCAGCGAGCACAGGGGGTGATGGGTGAGTGGGACTCGGAGCGAGTTAGGACATGGGGCAGCGAGCACAGGGGGTGATGGGTGAGTGGGACTCGGAGCAAGTTAGGATACGGGGTCAGCGAGCACAGGGGGTGATGGGTGAGTGGGACTCGGAGTGAGTTAGGACACGGGGCAGCGAGCACAGGGGGTGATGGGTGAGTGGGACTCGGAGTGAGTTAGGACACGGGGTCAGCGAGCACAGGGGGTGATGGGTGAGTGGGACTCGGAGTGAGTTAGGACACGGGGACAGCGAGCACAGGGGGTGATGGGTGAGTGGGACTGGGTGCGAGTTAGGACACGGGGACAGCGAGCACAGGGGGTGATGGGTGAGTGGGACTGGGTGCGAGTTAGGACACGGGGACAGCGAGCACAGGGGGTGATGGGTGAGTGGGACTGGGTGCGAGTTAGGACACGGGGACAGCGAGCACAGGGGGTGATGGGTGAGCGGGACTCGGGGCGAGTTAGGACACGGGGACAGCGAGCACAGGGGGTGATGGGTGAGTGGGACTCGGTGCGAGTTAGGACAACAGGGGCAGCCGAGTTTGGGAGAATGTGGGAGGCCGGCCAGGAGCGTGTTGGAATGGTCAAGTCTGGAGGTAACGAGGGCACGGATGAGGGCTTCAGCAGCGGATGAGCTGAGGCAGGGCGAAGTTACGTTCGGTGGTAACAGGCGGTTCTAGTTATGCCGGGGGCATCAGGCCGACCTCGGGGTGTTTGTCCGAAGTTGTGCCTCCTCCCTAACTCTGCCTCTCGCTCCTTCCCCCCCGCCAGGGCCAGAGAACCTGCACTTTGACCCGCTGACCGCCCACCCCAGCCTGCGCTTCAACCGGGACTACACGGCGGTCGGCTTCTCGGGTTCGGGGGCCGCGGTGACCCCCGACGGGCCGCAGCGTTACGCCCGCTTCCGGGCGGTGCTGGCGGGCGCCCGCTTTGCCGCCGGCCGGCGCTACTGGGAGGTGGAGGTGGGCGAGGCCCTGGCCTGGCACCTGGGCGTGACCTGCGTCAACAGCGCTCGCGGGGGCTACGTGCGCCTGGCCCCCGCCCACGGCTACTGGAGCGTCAGCCGGCTGCTCGACTACTGGGTGAACGACGACCGCCGACGGCCCCTGGACCTGGCCTCCGAGCCCACCCGCGTGGGCGTCTACCTGGACTTCGAGGGCGGGCAGGTCTCCTTCTACGACGCCTGCTGCATGGTCCTGCTGTGCACCTTCAGGACCAGTTTCCACAGCCCCGTGGTCCCTTTCTTCAGTCCCAGCCGAGACGCAGGCAAATTCCTCAAGCTCTGCCACTTTTAGAAGCTTATATCTCCCCCCCACCCCCCCTCCCCCTTTCCCCAACCCGAAACACACGCCTTGTACACATTCAGTAAACGTTTTAAGGTATTCGATCTCTTTTCTGCCCCTCCTGCTCTGGCTGATTGGTAAGGGCCTCTGCACCCGCTTCTTGTCACGCTGTTCAATGATGTCGTCGTGGGACTCCTCACTGACCTCGGAGTTCGAGTCCCCACTGCAACAATGGAGGGAGCGCCGTGCTGCGCTGTCGGAGGGGCGGGACTGAGGGAGCGCCGTACTGCGCTGTCGGAGGGGCGGTACTGAGGGAGCACCGTACTGCGCTGTCGGAGGGGCGGTACTGAGGGAGCGCCGCACTGTCGGAGGGGCAGTACTGAGGGAGTGCCGCACTGTCGGAGGGGCAGTGCTGAGGGAGTGCCGCACTGTCGGAGGGGCAGTACTGAGGGAGTGCCGCACTGTCGGAGGGGCAGTACTGAGGGAGCGCCGCACTGTCGGAGGGGCAGTACTGAGGGAGTTCCACACTGTCGGAGGGGCAGTACTGAGGGAGCGCTGCACTGTTGGAGGGGCGGTACTGAGGGAGCGCCGCACTGTTGGAGGGGCAGTGCTGAGGGAGTTCCGCACTGTCGGAGGGGCGGTGCTGAGGGAACGCCGTACTGCGCTGTCGGAGGGGCGGTACTGAGGGAGTTCCGCACTGTCGGAGGAGCGGTACTGAGGGAGCGCCGCACTGTCGGAGGGGCGGTACTGAGGGAGCGCCGCACTGTCGGAGGGGCGGTACTGAGGGAGTTCCACACTGTCTGAGGGGCATTACTGAGAGAGTTCCGCACTGTCGGAGGAGCAGTACTGAGGGAGCGCCGCACTGTCGGATGGGCGGTACTGAGGGAGCACCGCACTGTCGGAGGGGCGGTACTGAGGGAGCGCCGCACTGTCGGAGGGTTGGTACTGAGGGAGCCCCGCACTGTCTGAGGGGCGGTGCTGAGGGAGCGCCGCACTGTCGGAGGGGCGGTACTGAGGGAGCGCCGCACTGTCGGCCTGGGATTGATGTGCTCAAGTCCCTGGAGTGAGACTGGAACCCACGACCTTCTGACTGCGAGGCGAGAGAGAGAGAGCGCGACCCACAAAGCCTTGGCTGACCAAGTTTGATTTGGCTCGGTGTGTCGTATCTGCTGCCCAACGGGCGTTTTTCTGCAAAGACTGCGTCCATCAGCGCCCCCGTCAGGCTTAGCTGGTGCGTTGCATGACCAGAAAAGTCACACTTACTCCAATTCACT
The DNA here is from genome assembly GCF_044704955.1 of Pristiophorus japonicus. Classification (NCBI taxonomy): domain Eukaryota; kingdom Metazoa; phylum Chordata; class Chondrichthyes; family Pristiophoridae; genus Pristiophorus; species Pristiophorus japonicus. The sequence continues at coordinate 7,219,586 of NC_092006.1, forward strand.
TGAGTGTTGTGCCATAACATCACTCCCGCAACTCGCCATGCACATTGCTGCCGCTACAGTCCCTCAGTGACGGCCCTGTACCCACCAGCACTTCATCCGAGCACTACACCGACCACAATGCTCGCTCCAAAAGCAACCCAAGCTTGGAAGGACATTTAGAATTGCCGGATGTTTGTCGCAGTTCAGGTGAGTGAGACTCGGACCTTGGTAAGTGTCTTCATACGTGTGTATATATATATATATATATATAATTATAAATAAAGCTGATGAATACTTGTGTACATATAAGATGGCAGCAGAATTGGGAGAGTGACTTCAGAAACACACTCCGCCGCGCCACCTGGTGGCCCCAGCCTGTAACTACACCATGACCATCAACTGTTTACATACGGAATCTCCATTACAAATATTTACATAGGCAGTCTTAACACGGATCATAGAATCATAGGACGGTTACCGCACAGAAGGAGGCCATTGGGCCCACCGAGGATGTGCCGGCTCTCTGCACGAGCGCTTCAGTCAGTCCCACTCCCCCGGCCTTTCCCCGGAGCCCTGCACATATTTTTCCTTCAGGTCCTTATCCAACTCCCTTTTGAAAGCCGCGATTGAGTCTGCCTCCACCGCCCTCTCCGTCAGCGCGTTCCAGATCCTAACCACTCGCTGCGTAAAAACGTTTTTCCTCGAGTCGCCTTTGGTTCTTTTGTCTGTGCACTGTCGGAGGGGCAGTACTGAGGGAGCGCCGCACTGTTGGAGGGGCAGTGCTGAGGGAGCTTCGCACTGTCGGAGGGGCGCTACTGAGGGAGCGGCGCACTGTCAGAGGGGCCGTACTGAGGGAGCGCCGCACTGTCGGAGGGGCCGTACTGAGGGAGTGCCGCACTGTCGGAGGGGCAGTGCTGAGGGAGCGCCGCACTGTCGGAGGGGCAGTGCTGAGGGAGCGCCGCACTGTCGGAGGGGCTGTACTGAGGGAGCGCCGCACTGTCGGAGGGGCAGTGCTGAGGGAGCGCCGCACTGTCGGAGGGGCGGTACTGAGGGAGCGTTGCACTGTCGGAGGGGCAGTGCTGAGGGAGCGCTGCACTGTCGGAGGGGCGGTACTGAGGGAGCGCCGCACTGTCGGAGGGGCGGTACTGAGGGAGCGCCGCACTGTCGGAGGGGCGGTACTGAGGGAGCGCCGCACTGTCGGAGGGGCGGTACTGAGGGAGCGTTGCACTGTCGGAGGTGCCGTTTTTCGGATTAGACATTGAGCCGAGGCCCCGCCTGCCAGCAGGTGGATGCAAAAGATCCCACATCTGTGACTGCAAAAGAAAAACGGGTCCAACCCTTATCCTTTTCCCAGGAGTGGCAAGATTGACGTTTGCGGGATCTTGCTGTGCGCATATCAGCTACGTGTTTCCAGCAGTGACAACAAATGCTCCGGGGATGTGACGCGCTTTGGAATGTCGTATGGTTGTGAAAGGCGCTATAGAAATGCATGTTTTGGCTCGCAGCGCCTGGGGGCGGGGAGATTGAACAGTCATTGAATCGGTGTGTGACTCAGTACAATAGTGCCACTCAGAATCTCCAGACAACTGGGCCCAATGTCGCACTCTGTCACCGCTTCCACCACCCTCAAAGCCCTGAACCCTTTTCACGGTTTGAAGGTACCTGAGGAGGTGTGGGATAACTGTTGGCAGACAGAGGGGCTGAATGGAACCAGTCATACCACACCAGTGGTTACTGGCCCGGGCAAGAGTGATACCTAACTGATGAGCAAGAAAGTGCCTTTTGACAACCTCCCAAACCCCCTCGCACCCAACCTCGCTCCAACTTTTGCAGTGTACAACGCAGCAGTCACAATAGCGCACAGCAAGCTCCCACAGACAGCCACGAGATAATGGCCAGATCACCTGCGTGAGGGATAAATACAGGCCCCCAGGACACCAGGGAAATCGCGGCCGTGGGATTGTCTGCGTGCGCTTGAGAGGGCAGACGGGGCCTCGGTTTAACGTCTCATCCGAAAGATGGCACCTCCGACAGTGCGGCGCTCCCTCAGCACCGCCCCTCCGACAGCGCAGTGCGGCACTCCCTCAGTACTGCCCCTCCGACAGTGCGACGCTCCCTCGGTACCGCCCCTCCGACAGTACAGCGCTCCCTCAGTACCGCCCCTCCGACAGTACAGCGCTCCCTCAGTACCGCCCCTCCGACAGCGCAGTACGGCGCTCCCTCAGCCTGGATTATGTGCTCAAGCCTCTGGAGTGGGACTTGAACCCACGACCTTCTGACTTCGAGGCGAGAGAGAGAGAGTGGTGCCCAATGAGCCATGGCTGACTCCATGTCGGGAGGGGGGTGGGGGGGTCTCAAATCTAGTAAACCAGTTAACAAAATGCTGGCACAGCTCGAGTGAAATAGAGGTTGCGAGTTGTGATCGGGAACGAGCTGCCTGAAAGGGCGGTGGGAGCAGATTCAATCGTGGCTTTCAAACCGGGAATTGGATAAATACTGGAAGGAGCGAAAATGTGCCGGGCTACGGGAGAAAGGACGGGGTGGGGTGGCTCCAAATTTCAAAACCTTTCACGACCACCGGACATCTCAAAGGGGATGGAGTATAAAAGCAGGGAAGTCTTGCTACAGTTATACAGGGTATTGGTGAGGTCACACCTGGAGTACTGCGTGCAGTTTTGGTTTCCATATTTACGAAAGGATACACTTGCTTTGGAGGCAGTTCAGAGAAGGTTCACTCGGTTGATTCCAGAGATGAGGGGGTTGACTCATGAGGAAAGGTTGAGGAGGTTGGGCCTCTACTCATTGGAATTCAGAAGAATGAGAGGTGATCTTATCGAAACGTATAAGATTATGAGGGGGCTTGACAAGGTGGATGCAGAGAGGATGTTTCCACTGATGGGGGAGACTAGAACTAGAGGGCATGATCTTAGAATAAGGGGCTGCCCATTTAAAACTGAGATGAGAAGGAATTTCTTCTCTGAGGGTTGTAAATCTGTGGAATTCGCTGCCTCAGAGAAACATAGAAACATAGAAAATAGGTGCAGGAGCAGGCCATTCGGCCCTTTGAGCCTGCACCACCATTCAATATGATCATAGCTGATCATGCAACTTCAGTACCCCATTCCTGCTTTCTCTCTATACCCCTTGATCCCTTTAGCCGTAAGGGCCACATCTAACTCCCTTTTGAATATATCTAACGAATTGGCCTCAACAATTTTCGGTGGTAGAGAATTCCACAGGTTCACAATTCTCCGAGTGAAGAAGTTTCCCCTCATCTCGGTCCTAAATGGCCTACCCCTTATCCTTAGACTGTGACCCCTGGTTCTGGACTTTCCCAACATCGGGAACATTCTTCCTGCATCTAACCTGTCCAATCCCGTCAGAATTTTACATGTTTCTGTGAGATCCCCTCTCATTCTTCTAAATTCCAGTGAATATAAGCCTAGTCGATCCAGTCTTTCTTCATATGTCAGTCCTGCCATCCCAGGAATCAGTCTGGTGAACCTTCGCTGCACTCCCTCAATAGCAAGAATGTCCTTCCTCAGATTAGGAGACCAAAACTGAACACAATATTCAAGGTGTGGCCTCACCAAGACCCTGTACAACTGCAGCAAGACCTCCCTGCTCCTATACACAAATCCTCTAGCTATGAAGGCCAGCATGCCATTTGCCTTCTTCACCGCCTGCTGTACCTGCATGCCAACTTTCAATGACACCAAGGTCTCGTTGCACCTCCCCTTTTCCTAATCTGTCACCATTCTGATATTCTGCCTTCCTGTTTTTGCCACCAACAGCTGTGGAAGCTGGGACATTGAATAAATTTAAGACAGAGAAAGACAGTTTCTTAACCGATAAGGGAATAGGGGTTATGGGGAGCAGGCATAAGAATTAGGAACAGGAGTAGGCCATCTAGCCCCTCGAGCCTGCTCCGCCATTCAACAAGATCATGGCTGATCTGGCCGTGGACTCAGCTCCACTTACCCGCCCGCTCCCCGTAACCCTTAATTCCCTGATTGGTCAAAAATCTATCTATCTGTGATTTGAATACATTCAATGAGCTAGCCTCAACTGCTTCCTTGGGCAAAGAATTCCACAGATTCACAACCCTCTGGGAGAAGAAATTCCTTCTCAACTCGGTTTTAAATTAGCTCCCCCGTATTTTGAGGCTGTGCCCCCTAGTTCTAGTCTCCCCGACCAGTGGAAACAACCTCTCTGCCTCGATCTTGTCTATCCCTTTCATTATTTTAAATGTTTCTATAAGATCACCCCTCATCCTTCTGAACTCCAACGGGTAAAGACCCAGTCTACTCAATCTATCATCATAAGGTAACCCCCTCATCTCCGGAAACAGCCTAGTGAATCGTCTCTGTACCCCCTCCAAAGCTAGTATATCCTTCCTTAAGTAAGGTGACCAAAACTGCACGCAGTACTCCAGGTGCGGCCTCACCAATACCCTGTACAGTTGCAGCAGGACCTCCCTGCTTTTGTACTCCATCCCTCTCGCAATGAAGGCCAACATTCCATTCGCCTTCCTGATTACCTGCTGCACCTGCAAACTAACTTTTTGGGATTCATGCACAAGGACCCCCAGGTCCCTCTGCACCTCAGCATGTTGTAATTTCTCCCCATTCAAATAATATTCCCTTTTACTTTTTTTTTCCAAGGTGGATGACCTCACATTTTCCGACATTGTATTCCATCTGCTAAACCTTAGCCCATTCGCTTAACCTATCTAAATCTCTTTGCAGCCTCTCTGTGTCCTCTACACAACCCGCTTTCCCACTAATCCTTGTGTCATCTGCAAATTTTGTTACACTACACTCTGTCCCCTCTTCCAGGTCATCTATGTATATTGTAAACAGTTGTGGTCCCAGCACCGATCCCTGTGGTGCACCACTAACCACCGATTTCCAACCCGAAAAGGACCCATTTATCCCGACTCTCTGCTTTCTGTTAGCCAGCCAATTCTCGATCCATGCTAATACATTTCCTCTGACTCCGTGTACCTTTATCTTCTGCAGTAACCTTTGGTGTGGCACCTTATCGAATGCCTTTTGGAAATCTAAATACACCACATTCATCGGTACACCTCTATCCACCATGCTCGTTATATCCTCAAAGAATTCCAGTAAATTAGTTAAACATGATTTCCCTTCATGAATCCATGTTGCGTCTGCTTGATTGCACTATTCCTATCCAGATGTCCTGCTATTTCTTCCTTAATGATAGTTTTCAAGCATTTGCCCCACTACAGATGTTAAACTAACCGGCCTATAGTTACCTGCCTTTTGTCTGCCCCCTTTTTTTAAACAGAGGCGTTACATTAGCTGCTCTCCAATCCGCTGGTACCTCCCCAGAGTCCAGAGAAGTGGGCCCAGGAGAGGCGAGGGCCCAGGGACAGCACGGGCCCAGCCCACACTGTGCGATATGTGGGCGCACTAGGTCCGTGCAGCAGAGCTGGTCTCCAGTTGTCCTGGTTAATCCTTGCCACTGGACCAAGACCCAGCTCTGTCAAGCCCGTGTGGTGGCTGGTGTGCAACGGTCACCCCACGTTAAAAAAAATCCACCCACAGGCATCTTCCACCCTTCAGGATGTAGTTCGGGATCCGGAATATTAGGTCCTTCATTGAAACACTTGTGAACTTTTTGACAGACAGCGGAAGGAGCGTGCGGCAAACCAGTCCCACTCACCCTTTCCTTCAACCACTGTCTGTCACACCCGTGACAGGGACTGTAATTCCCGTATTGGACTGTTCAGTCACCTGAGAACACACTTTTTAGAGTGGAAGCAAGTCTTTCTCGATTTCGAGGGACTTCCTATGATTTGGATGGAGCTGAATCATAGAAACGTAGAAAATAAGTGCAGGAGCAGGCCATTCGGCCCTTCGAGCCTGCACCACCATTCAATATAATCATGGCTGATCATGCACCTCAGTACCCCTTTCCTGCTTTCTCTCCATACCCCTTGATCCCTTTAGCCGTAAGGGCCACATCTAACTCCCTCTTGAATATATCCAACGAACTGGCCTCAACAACTTTCTGTGGTAGAGAATTCCACAGGTTCACAATTCTCCGAGTGAAGAAGTTTCCCCTCATCTCGGTCCCAAATGGCTTACCCCTTATCCTTAGACTGTGTGACCCCCTGGTTCTGGACTTTCCCCAACATCGGGAACATTCTTCCTGCATCTCACCTGCCCAGTCCAGTCCAGGACCGGATCGGCCGTGATCGTATCGAATGGCGGAGCAGGCTCGAGGGGCCGAATGGCCGACTCCGGCCCCTGTTTGGTTATGCAAAGCGCCTCGCAGCCAATGCGTGCAGTCCCTTGTGGCGATGTGGGAGACGGGCTGGCACGGGCATGATGGGACGAGCGGCCTCCTCCAGTGGCCGGAGCACACTGTGCGTAGTTTGAGCTTGTGTCGCCAGAGTGCAGCAGCCTGTATCGAACGGAGGGGCGAGATGCTCCTTTAAATGTGTGAACGATTGTGGTTTGGTGGTTAGTACGAAATGCAAGAGCAAATTCAACTCACCCTGTGAATAAGGAGATCAGTATCGTGAGCAGAGAAGGGGAAGGTGTTGTTAAATCGCAGATCACAATCTCAGACGAAAGTAATATTCAGAGACAAGCACTTTGTTCCAGTAATTATATTTATATATATATAGACACACGCATATATAAAAAGTATTGACATAAATAAAACACACAAGTGAGGGTAAAATGTTACAGTAATAGAGAGTTAGGGAGGCGAGTATTGGTAATAGAACTGTCTTTGAATTCACATGTGGGAAACGTTAGACTTTCTGTTGGCAGTAAGTCTGCCCAACGGAGGGTTGAAGCTGTGACATCTCCATTCTCGCCCTTGCCGCAGTGGCTCTATCGAGGAGTGGGTGGAGGAGAAGGGATGATGAAGGGGCTTCCCTTTGCAGACAAGAGTCTCCACGCTTTGAGAGCACTGGAACAACTGACTCAGTCACAGACACAGACGGGCAGGGCAGGAGTCTGGGGCTCAGGTCTGGTTCATAGAAAATAGGTGCAGGAGCAGGCCATTCGGCCCTTCGAGCCTGCACCACCATTCAATATGATCATGGCTGAACATGCAACTTCAGTACCCCATTCCTGCTTTCTCTCCATACCCCTTGATCCCTTTAGCCGTAAGGGCCACATCTAACTCCCTTTTGAATATATCCAACGAACTGGCCTCAACAACTTTCTCTGGTAGAGAATTCCACAGGTTCACAATTCTCTGAGTGAAGAAGTTTCTCCTCATCTCGGTCCCAAATGGCTTACCCCTTACCCTCAGACTGTGTGACCCCCTGGTTCTGGACTTCCCCAACATCGGGAACATTCTTCCTGCATCTAACCTGTCCAGTCCCGTCAGAATTTTATATGTTTCTGTGAGATCCCCTCTCATCCTTCTAAATTCCAGTGAATATAAGCCTAGTCGATCCAGTCTTTCTTCATATGTCAGTCCTGCGTTCCCGGTCGAGTTCTGCTTTTTCACGTTTCAACACCCGCTTGTTGCCAGAAGTAAAAAACACAAAAAAAATAACGGACTTCACTGCAAAAGTACTTCATTGGCTGTGAAGCGCTTTGTGACGTCCGGTGGTCATGAAAGGCGCTATATAAATCCGAGACACCCGGGAATCCCTGGCCCAAAGACCAGTCCGCCCTCAGTGGAGGAAGTGCATCCGGGAGGGCGCTGAGCACCTCGAGTCTCGTCGCCGAGAGCGTGCAGAAACCAAGCGCAGGCAGCGGAAGGAGCGTGCGGCAAACCAGTCCCCACCCTCCCCTTCCCTCAACCACTGTCTGTCCCACCTGTGACAGGGACTGTGGCTCTCGTATTGGACTGTTCAGTCACCTGAGAACTCATTTTTAGAGTGGAAGCAGGTCTTCCTCGATCCCGAGGGACTGCCTGTGATGATGATGATCAATCTAAGTCTGTCTATCTGCTATAGAGTCTTTTGCAATCTCTGGATATCCCAAAATGCTTTACAGCCATTGAAGTACCTTCGTAAAACGTGTTGCAATGTAGGAAACGCGGCAGACGATTTGCGCACAGCGATGTGATAATGACCCGGATCATCTGTTTTAGTGATGTTTGTTGAGGGATAAATATTGGCCCCAGGACCCCGGGGAGAACTCCCCCTGCTCTTCTTCGTAACAGTGCCACAGGACTTTTTTTTATGTCCACACGATAGGGCAGACTGGTCCTCGGTCCAACGTCTCATCCAAAAGACGACACCGCCAACAGTGAGGCGCTCCCTCAGCACTGCCCCTCTGACAGTACGGCGCTCCCTCAGCACTGCCCCTCTGACAGTACGGCGCTCCCTCAGTACTGCCCCTCTGACAGTGCGGCGCTCCCTCAGTACTGCCCCTCTGACAGTGCGGCGCTCCCTCAGCACTGCCCCTCTGACAGTACGGCGCTCCCTCAGCACTGCCCCTCTGACAGTACGGCGCTCCCTCAGTACTGCCCCTCCGACAGCGCAGTACGGCGCTCCCTCAGTACTGCCCCTCTGACAGTACGGCGCTCCCTCAGTACTGCCCCTCCGACAGTACGGCGCTCCCTCAGTACTGCCCCTCCGACAGTGCGGCGCTCCCTCAGTACTGCCCCTCCGACAGTGCGGCGCTCCCTCAGTACTGCCCCTCTGACAGTACGGCGCTCCCTCAGTACCGCCCCTCCGACAGTGCGGCGCTCCCTCAGCACTGCCCCTCCGACAGTGCGGCGCTCCCTCAGTACTGCCCCTCCGACAATGCGGCGCTCCCTCAGTACTGCCCCTCTGACAGTACGGCGCTCCATCAGCACTGCCTCTCTGACAGTGCGGCGCTCCCTCAGTACTGCCCCTCCGACAGTGCGGCGCTCCCTCAGTACTGCCCCTCTGACAGTACGGCGCTCCCTCAGCACTGCCCCTCTGACAGTGCGGCTCTCCCTCAGTACTGCCCCTCTGACAGTACGGCGCTCCCTCAGTACTGCCCCTCTGACAGTACGGCGCTCCCTCACTACTGCCCCTCCGACAGCGCAGTACGGCGCTCCCTCAGCACCGCCCCTCCGACAGTGCGGCGCTCCCTCAGTACTGCCCCTCCGACAGTGCGGCGCTCCCTCAGTACTGCCCCTCCGACAGTGCGGCGCTCCCTCAGTACTGCCCCTCCGACAGTACGGCGCTCCCTCAGTACTGCCCCTTCAACAGCGCAGTACAGCGCTCCCTCAGTACTGCCCCTCCAACAGCGCAGTAAGGCGCTCCCTCAGTACCGCCCCTCCGACAGCACAGTACGGCGCTCCCTCAGTACTGCCCCTCCAACAGCGCAGTACAGTGCTCCCTCAGTACCGCCCCTCCGACAGCACAGTGCGGCGCTCCCTCAGTACCGCCCCTCCGACAGCGCAGCGCTCCCTCAGTACCGCCCCTCCGACAGCGCAGTACGGCGCTCCCTCAGTACCGCCCCTCCGACAGCGCAGATGGATAAATATTGGCCAGGACCCCCTGTGCAGAGCAACGCTGCCGGGAGAGAGCTGTCAGTTCCGAGGCACTGTGGGACGTCACGCGAGCTCCCGGAAGGCCGCGCGCAAACGCCGCGACCTTTGATCCCACGGGAGGTCGCGATTATGAGTGTCTCCGACTGAAAACAGTACCTGAGCTGTGGCCCAGCCTCGAGATCAGAGGCAGCCTGAGGGGAAACGGTGCAATGATTTACCAGAAAGGTGCACAAACTGTTGACACCAGTGATTTGTACAGAGAGGAAACTATCTTTCCATTTACTAATCACAATGCTTTGACCTTTTAAGATGGTGTTAGCTAACAGTGTCAAAGATACATAAAAAAAACCCCTCTTTCTGCATCGTCTGACCACCCTGTTTGCCAATTGGCCCCTTCATCGAACACGTCAATGTCAGACGCCTGAAACAGCACGTTCCAATCTCATTGACCGCAGCGGACATGTCATGTCTGCGTCCTTTTCTTGCAAAAGTTTGTCTCTGCTTGATGACCTGAGCTCCCCCTTCCCCCCACCAATCTCACATTTGCGACCCAACTGTGGCTGGGGAAATGAAGTGGGGGGTCGCGACTGTACTGGGTGAGCTGTGGCTCGGATGGATAGTGCGCTCTCCCTCGCGCCTCTGGGTCAGAAGGTGCTGGGTTCCAGAGACCAGAGTGCAAGTTCCCGGACCAAGCTCCCACTGCCAGGACTGAGGGAGTGACCCACTGTCGGAGGGGCGGTACTGAGGGAGCGCCGCACTGTCGGAGGGGCAGTACTGAGGGAGCGCCGCACTGCGCTGTCGGAGGGGCGGTAATGAGGGAGCGCCGCACTGTCGGAGGGGCAGTACTGAGGGAGCGCCGCACTGTCGGAGGGGCAGTATCGAGGGAGCGCCGCACTGTCGGAGGGGCAGTACTGAGGGAGTGCCGCACTGTCGGAGGGGCAGTACTGAGGGAGTGCCGCACTGTCGGAGGGGCAGTACTGAGGGAGAGCCGCACTGTCGGAGGGGCAGTACTGAGGGAGCGCCGCACTGTCGGAGGGGCAGTACTGAGGGAGTGCCGCACTGTCAGAGGGGCAGTACTGAGGGAGAGCCGCACTGTCGGAGGGGCAGTACTGAGGGAGCGCCGCACTGTCGGAGGGGCAGTACTGAGGGAGCGCCGCACTGTCGGAGGGGCAGTACCGAGGGAGTGCCGCACTGTCGGAGGGGCAGTACTGAGGGAGTGCCGCACTGTCGGAGGGCCGTACTGAGGGAGCGCCGCACTGCCGGACGGGCAGTACCGAGGGAACGCCGCACTGTCGGAGAGGCAGTACCGAGGGAATGCCGCACTGTTGGAGGGGCAGTACTGAGGGAGCGCCGCACTGTCTGAGGTGCCGTCTTTCGGATGAGACATTAAACCGAGGCCCCGTCTGCCCTCTCGGGTGGATGTAAAAGATCCCGGGGCCACTATTGGAAGAAGAGCAGGGGGAGTTCTCCCCGGTGTCCTTGGGGCCAATATTTATCCCTCAACCAACATCACAAACTTAACAGATGATCTGGCCCAATATCACAGTGCTGTTTTGTGGGAGCTTGCTGTGCGCAAATTGCTGCAATGTAGGAAAAGTGGTTTTGGTTGAGGTATTGGCCCCAGGACCCCGGGGAGAACTCCCCCTGCTCTTCTTCGAAATAGTGGCCGTGGGATCTTTTACGACCAGCCGAGAGGGCAGACGGGGCCTCGGTTCAACGTCTCGTCCGCAAAACAGATAAACAATTTTTTAAATTTAGCCCCTGACGGCTTGCGGGAGAGCTGGTAGAATATTTAGCATCTGGGGCCAGTGGTTGGGTGACCATCTCACTGCCCGTATTCTGATTGTGTAACCAGATTTTAACCAAAACCACATTGTCATGAAGTGGTCAATTTTTTTAAATGTTGGTCAGCGCTGGTGTACAATTAGCCTTGAGGTCAGCCAAGGACCCAAGTTTACAGTACACCGCGTTTGACCGACCTGTGTTTTCATCTGATTACCCTCCTGCAAAACACTTTTCAACATGTTCGAGCTCGGGACGTCCAGTGGCCGTGAAAGGCGCTATATAAATCCAAGTCTTTCATTTCTTTCCTCCAATTCTGGCCTCTTGTGCATCCCCTGAATATAACAATGACTTGCCTTGTTACAGAGCCTTAATGTCCCAATCGCTGGGAAAATTTGACGGCGACTAACATAAGGAGACTGGACAGGTGTCTGAAAATCTTGGGTCAAAGAGGTAGGTTTTTAAGGAGCCTCTTACTCATAGAATCACAGCGATTTAAAGCACGGAAGGAAGCCATTCGGCCCATCGTGTCCCGCGCCGGCCGACAAAGAGCCACCCAGCCTAATCCCACTTTCCCGCTCTCGGTCCCTAGCCCTGTAGGTTACGGCACTTCAAGTGTTACATCCAGGTACTTTTTAAATGTGGTGAGGGTTTCTGCCTCTACCACCCTTTCAGGCAGTGAGTTCCACCCCAGACCCCCACCACCCTCTGGGTGAAGACATTTCCCCTCAAATCCCCTCTAAACCTCCCCCCAATTACTTTCAATCTATGCCCCCTGGGTGCTGACCCCTCTGCCCAGGGGACACAGGTCCGTCCTATCTACTCTATCCAGGCCCCTCATCATTTTATACACCTCAATCAGGTCTTCCCTCTGTTTCAATGAAAACAAATCCAGCCTATCTAATCTGTCCTCAGAGCTTAGATTCTCCACTCCTGGCAACATCCTCGTAAATCTCCTCTTTAACGGAGAAAAGTTTAGGGAGGGAGTTCCAGAGCTTGGGGCCCAGGCAGCTGAAGGCACGGCCACCAATGGTGGAGTGATGGAAACCGGGATGTGTGCAAGAGGGCAGAATTAGAGGAAAGAAACAAAGGACTTGTATTTATATAGCGCCTTTCACGACCACCGGAGACGTCCCAACGCGCTTTGCAGCCAATGAAGTACTTTTTGGAGTGTGGTCACTGCTGTATTGTGGGAAACGTGGCAGCTCAATTTGCGCACAGCAAGCTCCCACACACAGCGATGTGATAATGACCCGGATCATCTGTTTTTAGTGATGCTATAAATATTGGGCCCCAGGACACCGGGGAGAACTCCCCCTGCTCTTCTTCGAAATAGTGCCATGGGATCTTTTACATCCACCCGAGAGAACGTCTTTCGGATGAGACGTTAAACCGAGGCCCCGTCTGCCCTCTCGCGTGGATGTAAAAGATCCCGGGGTCACTATTGGAAGAAGAGCAGGGGGAGTTCTCCCCAGTGTCCTGGGGCCAATATTTATCTCTCAACCAACATCACTAAAACAGATGATCCGGGTCATTATCACATTGCTGTGTGTGGGAGCTTGCTGTGCGCAAATTGACTGTCGCGTTTCCCTACATTACAACAGTGACTATACTCCAAAAGTACTTCATTGGCTGTAAAGCGATGGCCCCTAGTTCTGGTCTCCCCCACAAGTGGAAACATTTTCTCTACTATACCCCGATTGAAGCGCTTTCATAATCTATCAGGTCACCACTTAGCCTTCTCACTTCTGGAGAAAAGTTCCCCAGTCTGGCCAGTCTTTCTTCATGGTGTTGATTTAAGGGAGGATTGTCCGGGTCTTCTTCAAATAATATTGTGCAGTCTTTTACATTCACCACAACAGCATCAGTTTAACATCTCACCTGAGACCCTGCAGCACTCCCTCAGTACTGCACTGAAGTGTCGGAATAAAATTTGGGCACAGGTCTCCAGAATGGGGATTGAACCCACAACCTTCTGACTCATAAGAACATAAGAAATAGGAGCAGGAGTCGGCCATTTGCCCCTCGAGCCTGCTCCGCCATTATTCAATACGATCATGGCCGATCCGATCATGGACTCAGCTCCACTTCCCCGCCCACTCCCCATCACCCTTCACTCCCTTATCGTTCAAAAATCTGCCGATCTCTGCCTTAAATATATTCAATGTCCCAGCCTCCACAGCTCTCTGGGGCAGAGAATTCCACAGATTTACGACCCTCTGAGAGAAGAAATTCCCCCTCATCTCTCCATCTTAAATGGGCGACCTCTTATTCTGAGACTATGTGCCCCCTAGTTCTAGATTCTCCCACAAGGGGAAACATCCTCTCTGCATCTACCCTGTCCAGCCCCCTCAGAATCTTATACGTTTCAATAAGATCACCTCTCATTCTTCTAAACTCCAATGAGTAGAAGCCCAACCTGCTCAACCTTTCCTCATATGACAACCTCTTCATCTCAGGAATCAACCGAGTGAACCTTCTCTGAACTGCCTCCAATGGAAGTCCAGAACCAGGGGTCACACAGTCTAAGGATAAGGGGTAAGCCATTTGGGACCGAGAGGAGGAGAAACTTCTTCACTCAGAGAATTGTGAACCTGTGGAATTCTCTACCACAGAAAGTTGTTGAGGCCAGTTTGTTAGATTATATTCAAAAGGGATGTGGCCCTTACGGCTAAAGGGATCAGGGGGTATGGCGAGAAAGCAGGAATGGGGTACTGAAGTTGCATGATCAGCCATGATCATATTGAATGGTTCGAATGGCCTACTCCTGCACCTATTTTCTATGCTTCTCTCTTTCGTTAAATACGGAGACCTAAACTGCACGCAGTGCTCCAGGTGTGGCCTCACCAATACCCTGTATAACTGTAGCAAGACTTCCCTGCTTTTATACTCCATCCCCTTTGCAATAAAGGCCAAGATACCATTGGCCTTCCTGATCACTTGCTGTACCTGCATACTATCCTTTTGTGTTTCATGCACAAGTACCCCCAGGTCCCGCTGTACTGCGGCACTATGTAATCTCTCCCTAATTAAAAAATAATGTGTTTTTTTTAATTTTTCCATCTAAAGTGGCTAACCTCACATTTTCCCACATTATACTCCACTGAAGCCAGAGCTGGCAAAGTGGAGGACTGGGTTCCGTGGCACTCCACCACTTGACCGCAGACTTTATTTGTGACGATGCCCAGATAAAGGGCCCGCATATGGTGAAGGCCCACGCCCGCCCGAGTGCCACCCAAAGGACCGCCGAGGTCCCTAACCTGTTCTTGGGGCAGAGATTTCATCACCCAGGTCCCTCGAAGGTCGGCAGGTGGCAAACCTGCGGCATACGCCACCAATCTGGGCAGCAGCGGGCACACTTGCTCTCGGTCTCGGTGGCAGAGGCAGCCTTGCTGCCCAGGATGTAGTCGGGGGCCCACGGAGGGTCGAAGACCTACAAATAAAAAGCATTGCAAAAAAAAAAACCCCATCTGGAGACCCTCGGGGGTTTCCCCCATCCAGGTAAAGAAATCATCAAAATAAACTTCACCAAATAAACCTTTTTTTTTTTTTACAGCATCTTCACGTGGAGGACAGAGCTGCCTGCACCCAGCCATCATCATCATCACAGGCAGTCCCTCGGAATCGAGGAAGACTTGCTTCCACTCTAAACATGAGTCCTTCGGTGGCTGAACAGTCCCAATACGAGAGCCACAGTCCCCTGTCACAGGTGGGACAGACAGTGGTTGAGGGAAGGGGAGGGTGGGACTGGTTTGCCGCACGCTCCTTCCGCTGCCTGCGCTTGGTTTCTGCATGCTCTCGGCGACGAGACTCGAGTGGCTCAGCGCCCTCCCCCGGATGCACTTCCTCCACTTAGGGCGGACTGGTCTTTGGGCCCAGGGACTCCCAGGTGTCGGTGGGGGATGTTGCACTTTATCAGGGGGAGGCTTTGAGGGTGGTCCCTTGCAACGTTTCCTCTGGCCCTCCTTTGGCTCGTTTGCCCGTGAAGGAGTTCCGAGCAGAGCGCTCGCTTTGGGAGTCTCGTGTCTGGGGGGCGTGCGGACAATGTGGCCCTGCCCAGCGGAGCTGGTCAAGTGTGTGGTCAGTGCTTCGATACTGGCCTGGTCGAGGACGCTAACGTTGGTGCGTCCCATCAAGCGACCCATCGCTGGAGACCCAGAGGTCAGTGCGTGGGACAGGGTCAGTGCTGAGAGTTCCATTAGCTGCGGGCGATAATGAGTTAATTCTCTCTGTCTCTCTCTCTCTCTCTCTCTCTCTCGAGCAAACCCTTCCTTCACTGATCAAGTGCTGACTAACAGACATTCAGTAACTAGGGCACTGCGAGCAGTCGCTTTTCCCCGCCCTTGCTCGGTGATTGGGGTCTGCTTTTACTTTTCCACTCCGCTGTGGTCAGGGTTCAATGGCTGCCTGCACTGTCTTTCCATTTTGTGGTCAACTGACCATCTCGAGAACACGCGAGTGTGTCGAGAAAATCTCACAGCTGCATCTCCAGACCGCAGGTTGTAGGCAACGCGTTATTTTTGCCTTTGTCCCCATTAAAACCACCGCTCTCTCTCTTTCCCTGGTCGCGCACCTCCCCTGGTACAGCACACACCTCCGCTCCCTTAAGCCCAAGGAACGCAGACTTGAACGTCTCTGGCGGGCAACTGGTTTAACCGTTCATCGCCTGATCTGGCTGGGCCGCTGTCTCGTCCTGCTCTACTCTTCCAATGCTCAATGTACAAGGATCATCCTGGAATACTCAGGCAGCGCCCACCCGATCCCCCGGCCTCTCTTCCTCCAATACAAACCATCTCCCGTGCCTCTTCCACCCTCCCCTCCGACATCATCATCTTAGGCAGTCCCTCGGAATCGAGGAAGACTTGCTTCCACTCTTAGCACGAGTCCTTAGGTGGCTGAACAGTCCAATACGGGAGCCACGGTCCCTGTCACAGGTGGGACAGACAGTGGTTGAGGGAAGGGGAGGGTGGGACTGGTTTGCCGCACGCTCCTTCCGCTGCCTGCGCTTGGTTTCTGCACGCTCTCGGCGACGAGACTCGAGGTGCTCAGCGCCCTCCCGGATGCACTTCCTCCACTTAGGGCGGACTGGTCTTTGGGCCAGGGACTCCCAGGTGTCGGTGGGGGATGTTGCACTTTATCAGGGAGGCTTTGAGGGTGGTCCCTTGTAACGTTTCCTCTGCCCACCTTTGGCTCGCTTGCCGTGAAGGAGTTCCGAGTAGAGCGCTCGCTTTGGGAGTCTCGTGTCTGGGGGGCATGCAGACAATGTGGCCCGCCCAGCAGAGCTGGTCGAGTGTGGTCAGTGCTTCGATGCTGGGGATGTTGGCCTGGTCGAGGACGCTAACGTTGGTGCGTCTGTCCTCCCAGGGGATTTGCAGGATCTTGCGGAGACATTGCTGGTGGTAGCTCTCCAGCGACTCGAGGTGTCTACTGTACATGGTCCATGTCTCTGAGCCATACAGGAGGGCGGGTATCACTACAGCCCTGGAGACCATGAGCTTGGTGGCAGTTTTGAGGGCCCGATCTTCCCTCTTTTCCTCCGACAACAAGTGCGAGGAGTTCATGGACTTCCTTGCCACAAAGATCGAGACCGTCCGATCAGCCGCCTCTGGAGTTTGCCTCCAATCCCCTCGCCCACCGGCCCAAACACCCTCTGAGGTTCCCTCCCCCCCGCCTCCCCTGCCCTCTGCCCTAGCCCTGAACTTGCATCTTTCTCCAGTTTCTCTCCCACCTCCACTCATTTCCATCCCCGTCTTGAGCATGGGATCTACCTCCTGCTCCCTTGACCCCACTCCCAGCACCCAACTTTTCCTTCCTGGCCACCTCCCCCTGCCCCCGCCCCCCCAGTGTTAGCCGACATTGTTAACGTTTCTCTGCCCCTCAGGTACTGTCTGCCTTTCCCTCAACTCTGCCGTCATCACCCCTCTCAAAAAAAAACACAACCCTTGACCCCCCTCCATCCTTGCAAACTATCGCATCATCTCCAACATTCCTCTCCTCTCCAACATCCTTGAACGCGCTGTCACCTCACAAATCCGTGCCCGTTGATCCCGGAACTCCATGTTTGAACAGTCCAGTTGGGTTTCCGCACTTGCCACAGCACTGAAACGGCTCGTATCAAAGTTGCAAATGACATCCTGCGTGACTGTGACTGGTGAACTATCCTTCCGATTCAAGAGGGAGTTAGATGTGGCCCTTACGGCTAAGGGGATCAAGGGGTATGGAGAGAAGGCAGGAATGGGGTACTGAGGGAATGATCAGCCATGATCTTGTTGAATGGTGGTTGTAAGGGGAGCTTGGGGTGTGGGTTCGAATCCACACTCCCCTTGGGTTCTGTACGTGCGATTTACGAGGGCGGGTGCGTAATGAGGCACCAGACACAGTAGGTAAGAGGACAAAATGGCTGATGTTGTTTATCTAGAATAACAAACACAAAGATAGAGGGCATGGAAAGAGGTCATAAAGTGGCAGTGATGGCAAAATCTCATTCAACAACCCGAAAAATCCCGCAACAGGGAAGGGGGAACACCAGAGGTTAAGACATCCCGCTCACACACAACCACACCTCCCACTCCCACCCGTCCCACCAATTCCTATCCTAAATTGAGTCTGTGAGGGGGTTTCGGCTACACCCAGAATCCTATCGACTCCGGGGTTCACGGGGAGATAGCTTTGATATTTAATCAGAAGATGTGACAGGTACACGCGGGTGTGAGGATCAGGGTATTGTTACGGGGCACAGAGGTGCCTGAAAGTCTGTGGGTCCTTTGTTATAGTCCTGGGTGTCAGTGGGCCATTCCTGCAGGGATTCATAGTTTTGATTCAGGACTATTGTCCATATTAATTAGGTTGATAATGGCCCACATTAATAGTTTGATTTGGGGGGGGGGGGGAACGTCATTTTCAAACTGGGCCGGGGAGTCCTTATTGGTTGAGGATTTCCCCACTTCAGGCCCGACTCGACCCCTGATTGGCCGGCCAGAATGCACTTTCCCCCCATTGGCCAGTGCCTCGGTCTCGCTTGCGAGCCAGACTCCACAATGTCTGTCTCCGCCCACACATTTTCCCAGCCTGCTTTTACTTGGCCAAAAATGTTCACTTGGCGTATGGAACGATCCCACGTTCGTTTTCTTGTCCTTACGGTGTTTCAAATGCGGCCGTGGATTTTCGAACCTGACATGGTGCAGGCTCGAAGGGCCAAATGGCCTACTCCTGCACCTATTTTCTACGTTTCTCCTCATCCTTCTTGCACCTACCTGCAGCCTCTGACACGGCTGGCCAGTCCATCCTCCTCCAATTTGAGTACAGGAGCAAGAATGTCTTACTCCAGTTATACAGGGCCTTCGTGAGACCGCACCTGGAGTACTGTGCGCAGTTTGGGTCTCCTTACCTAAGGAAGGATACACTTGCCACAGAGGGAGTGCAGCGAAGGTTCACCAGACTGATTCCCGGGATGGCAGGACTGCCGTATGAGGAGAGATTGGGTCGACTGGGCCTGTATTCACTGGAGTTTAGAAGAATGAGAGAGGATCTCATTGAAAGGTATAAAATTCTGACGGGGTTGGACAGACTGGATGCAGGGAGGATGTTTCCCCCGGGGCTGGGAAGTCTAGAACAAGAGGTCACACAGTCTCAGGATATAGGGTAGGAAATTTAGGAGCGAGATGAGGAGAAACGTTTTCACTCAGAGGGAGGTGAACCTGTAGAATTCTCCACCACAGAAGGCTGTGGGGGCCAAGTCACTGAATATATTTAAGAGGGAGATAGATAGGTTTCTAGACACAAAAGGCATCAAGGGGTATGGGGAGAAAGTGGGAATATGGTGTTGAGATAGAGGATCAGCCATGGTCATATTGAATGGCGGAGCAGGCTCGAGGGGCCGAATGGCCGAGTCCTGCTCCGATTTTCTGTTTTAAGGTTTCCAACGCCTCTCCACTGTCGTCCAGCTGGGTGGGACTGCACTCGCCTGGTTCCATTCTTATCGATCTAATCGTAGCCCGAGAATCGCCTGGAATGGCTTCTCTTGTAGAGTACCCCAAGGATCTATCCTTGGCTCTCTCCTATTTCTCATTGACACGCTGCCCCTCAGCGATATCATCCATTGCTGCTGACCAACACTGGCTCCCGCTCCAGCAACACCTCAATTATTACAATTCTCATCCGTGTTTTCAAATCCCAACATGGTCTCACCCCTCCCCTAAGACTGTAGCCTCCTCCAGCCCTACAAGGGTGTGCACCACATATCTGCAGCATAACTAAGACCGCCTATTTCCCACCTCCGTAACATCGCCCATCTCCGCCCCCTGCCTCAGCTCATCCGTTGCTGAAACCCTCATCCGTGCCCTCGTTACCTCCAATCTCGGCTATTCCAACGCGCTGCGCTCCTGGCCGGCCTCCCACATTCTACCCGACGTAAACTCGAGGTGATCCAAAACTCGGCTGCCCCCGTGCCCTAACTCGCACCGAGTCCCGCTCACCCATCACCCCCTGTGCTCACTGCCCCCGTGTCCTAACTCGCACCGAGTCCCGCTCACCCATCACCCCCTGAGCTCGCTGCCCCCGTGTCCTAACTCGCACCGAGTCCCGCTCACCCATCACCCCCTGTGCTCGCTGCCCCCGTGTCCCAACTCGCACCGAGTCCCACTCACCCATCACCCCCTGCGCTCGCTGCCCCCGTGTCCTAACTCGCACCGAGTCCCGCTCACCCATCACCCCCTGTGCTCGCTGACCTACATTGGCTCCCGGTTAAGCAACGCCTCAATTTCAAAATTCTCATTCTTGTTTTCAAATTCCTCCATAGCCCTCGCCCCTCCCTATCTCTGTAACCTCCTCCATCCCCACAAACCCCCTGAGAGCTCTGCGCTCCTCTAATTCTGCCCTCCTGAGCATCCCTGATTATAATCACTCCACCATCGGTGGCCGTGCCTTCAGCTGCCTGGGCCCCAAGCTCTGGAACTCCCTCCCTAAACCTCTCTGCCTCTCCTCCTTTAAGTCTCTCCTTAAAATCAGCTGTGGCTTAGTGGGCAGCACTCTCGCCTCTGAGTCAGAAGGTTGTGGGTTCAAGTCCCACTCCAGGAACTTGAGCACAAAAATCTAGACTGACACTGCAGAACTGAGGGAGCGCCACACTGTCGGAGGGGCAGTACTGAGGGAGCGCCGCACTGTCGGAGGGGCAGTACTGAGGGAGCGCCGCACTGTCGGAGGGGCAGTACTGAGGGAGCACCTCACTGTCGGAGAGGCGGTACTGAGGGAGCACCTCACTGTCAGAGGGGCAGTACTGAGGGAGTGCCGCACTGTCGGAGGGGTAGTACTGAGATAGTGCCGCACTGTCGGAGGGGCGGTACTGAGGGAGCGCCTCACTGTCGGAGGGGCAGAACTGAGGGAGCACCGCACTGTCGGAGGGGCGGTACTGAGGGAGCGCAGCACTCTCGGAGGGGCAGTACCGAGGGAGCACCGCACTTTCG
Source organism: Pristiophorus japonicus (assembly GCF_044704955.1). NCBI lineage: Eukaryota > Metazoa > Chordata > Chondrichthyes > Pristiophoridae > Pristiophorus > Pristiophorus japonicus. Next base: position 7,240,276 of record NC_092006.1, read on the forward strand.
GAGGGGCAGTACTGAACGAGCGTTACACTGTCGGAGGGGCAGTACTGAGGGAGCGCCGCACTGTTGGAGGAGCAGTACTGAGGGAGCGTTACACTGTCGGAGGGGCAGAACTGAGGGAGCACCGCACTATCGGAGGGGCAGTACTGAGGGAGCGTTACACTGTCGAGGGGCAGTACTGAGGGAGCGCCGCACTGTCGGAGGGGCAGTACTGAGCGAGCGTTACACTCTCGGAGGGGCAGTACTGAGGGAGCGTTACACTGTCGGAGGGGCAGTACAGAGGGAGCGCCGCACTGTCGGAGGGGCAGTACTGAGAGAGTGCTGCACTGTTGGAGGGGCAGTACTGAGGGAGCGCCGCACTGTCGGAGGTGCTGTCTTTCAGATGAGACATTAAACCGAGGCCCCGTCTGCCCTCTCGGGTGGATGTAAAAGATCCTGGGGCCACTATTTATCCCTCAACCAACATCACTAAAACAGATGATCCGGGTCATTATCACATGGCTGTGTGTGGGAGCTTGCTGTGCGCAAATTGAGCTGCTGCGTTTCCCACAATACAACAGTGACCGCACTCCAAAAGTACTTCATTGGCTGTAAAGCGCTTTGGGTCGTCCGGTGGTCGTGAAAGGCGCTATAGAAATGCAAGTCTTTCTTTAAAACCGACCTCTTTGACCCAGCTTTTGGTCACCTGCCTTAATATCTCCTTATGTGGCTCAGTGTCAAATCTTTTGTCTTGCAACACCCCTGTAAAGCGTCTTGGGACGTTTCACTATAAAGGCGCTATATAAATGCAAGTTGCTGGTGTGGATGATTTCTCAGTAACTTAGGGATGCATCCCCATGAGTGACGGACACAGGGCTGCAGTACAGCGGGACCTGGGGGTACTTGTGCATGAAACACAAAAGGATAGTATGCAGGTACAGCAAGTGATCAGGAAGGCCAATGGTACCTTGGCCTTCATTGCGAAGGGGATGGAGTATAAAAGCAGGGAAGTCTTGCTACAGTTATACAGGGTATTGGTGAGGCCACACCTGGAGTACTGCGTGCAGTTTTGGTTTCCATATTTACGAAAGGATATACTTGCTTTGGAGGCAGTTCAGAGAAGGTTCACTCGGTTGATTCCGGGGATGAGGGGGTTGACTTATGAGGAAAGGTTGAGGAGGTTGGGCCTCTACTCATTGGAGTTCAGAAGAATGAGAGGTGACCTTATCGAAACATATAAGATTATGAGGGGGCTCGACAAGGTGGATGCAGAGAGGATGTTTCCACTGATGGGGGAGACTAGAACTAGGGGGCATGGTCTTAGAATAAGGGGCCGCCCATTTAAAACTGAGATGAGGAGGAATTTCTTCTCTCAGAGGGTTGTAAATCTGTGGAATTCACAGAGAGCTGTGGAGGCCGGGACATTGAATATATTTACGACAGTTCCTTGAGCGATAAGGGGTTATGGGGAGCGGGCGGGGAAGTGGAGCTAAGTCCATGATCGGATCAGCCATGATCGTATTGAATGGCGGAGCAGGCTCGAGGGGCCGAATGGCCGGCTCCTGCCCCTGTTTCTTCTGACCCAAATAAAACACAGCACTGCCCGAGCGCTGGCGTGATAGTTCCACTGCTCTTACCTGCTGCCTGTGGCCTCGAGAAGCTTGCATCGGTTGGGTGAGAGGGGAGACTGGGTGGATGGGAGAGTGCCAGTTTGAGAGCCAGGGGTGAGAAGGTCACAATAGCAATGCCGAGCGAAATGGCCAAATAAATGGAGCAGCCCTCTCGAGTCAGATTGGCATTTTGAAACCACACGGGTCCTTTTGAACAACCACACATTGATGCAGCCCACCAACACTGGGCAGGCTGTACTGGTAGAGAGAGAAACTGCCCCTCCATCAGTCTGCCAGGAGTTACGGTGCAGGGGTTCAGAGTGCCTCCAGACAGCCGTGCTCTCCCAGTCACATTCAACAACAGCCCGCATTTATACAGCGCCTATATTGTCGCAGAAATGTCCCGGGGCGCTTCACAGAAAGAAAGAAAGACTTGCATTTATATAGCGCCTTTATTGAGCGCTGGGCGCCTCGAAGCGCTTTGCAGCCAACGAAGTACTTTTGGAGTGTGGTCACTGTTGTGATGTGGCCAAGCGAGCCCCCAGGGTGGGCAGAGGAAACGTTACAAGGGACCACCCTCAAAGCCTCCTCTGATAAAGTGCAACATCCCCACCGACACCTGGGAGTCCCTGGGCCCAAAGACCAGTCCGCCCTAAGTGGAGGAAGTGCATCCGGGGAGGGCGCTGAGCACCTCGAGTCTCGTCGCCGAGAGCGCGCAGAAACCAAGCGCAGGCAGCGGAAGGAGCGTGCGGCAAACCAGTCCCACCCTCCCCTTCCCTCAACCACTGTCTGTCCCACCTGTGACAGGGACTGTGGCTCCCGTATTGGACTGTTCAGTCACCTGAGGACTCATGTTTAGAGTGGAAGCAAGTCTTCCTCGATTCCGAGGGACTGATGATGAAGATGAATGTAGGAAATGCGGCAGCCAATTTGCGCACAGCAAGCTCCCACACACAGCGATGTGATAATGACCCGGATCATCTGTTTTAGTGATGTTGGTTGAGGGATAAATATTGGCCCCAGGACACCGGGGAGAACTCCCCCTGCTCTTCTTCCAATAGTGGCCCCGGGACCTTTTACATCCACCTGAGAGGGCAGACGGGGCCTCGGTTTAACGTCTCATCACAGGAGTATTATGAAACAAATAAAAATTTGACACCGAGCCGCATAAGGAGAAATTAGGGACAGGTGACAAAAGCTGGGTCAAAGAGGTGGGTTTTAAGGAGCGTCTTAAAGGAGGAGAGGTTTAGGGAGGGAGTTCCAGAGCTTGGGGCCCAGGCAGCTGAAGGCACGGCCACCGATGGTGGAGCGATGGAAATCAGGGGATGCTCAGGAGGGCAGAATTAGAGGAGCGCAGAGATCTCGGGGGGTTGTGGGGCAAAAGGAGATTACAGAGATAGAGAGGGGTGTAGGGGCTGGAGGAGGGAGGGAGGGAGCGAGGGCCATGGAGGGATTTGCAAACAAGATGAGAATTTTTAAATCGGGGCGTTGCTTAACCGGGAGCCAATGTCGGTCAGCGAGCACAGGGGGTGATGGGTGAGCGGGACTCGGTGCGAGTTGGGACACGGGGGCAGCGAGCACAGGGGGTGATGGGTGAGCGGGACTCGGTGCGAGTTAGGACACGGGGGCAGCGAGCACAGGGGGTGATGGGTGAGCGGGACTCGGTGCGAGTTAGGACACGGGGGCAGCGAGCACAGGGGGTGATGGGTGAGTGGGACTCGGTGCAAGTTAGGACACGGGGGCAGCGAGCACAGGGGGTGATGGGTGAGTGGGACTGGGTGTGAGTTAGGACACGGGGGCAGCGAGCACAGGGGGTGATGGGTGAGAGGGACTCAGTGCGAGTTAAGTCACGGGGGCAGCCGAGTTTTGGATCACCTCAAGTTTATGTTGGGTAGAATGTGGGAGGCCAGCCAGGAGTGCGTTGGAATAGTCAAGTCTGGAGGTAACAGTCACGGATGAGGGCTTCAGCAGTGGATGAGCTGAGGCAGAGGGCGGAGACATAGAAACATAGAAACATAGAAAATAGGTGCAGGAGCAGGCCATTCGGCCCTTCGAGCCTGCACCACCATTCAATATGATCATGGCTGATCATTCCCTCAGTACCCCTTTCCTGCTTTCTCTCCATACCCCTTGATCCCTTTAGCCATAAGGGCCACATCTAACTCCCTCTTGAATATATCCAACGAACTGGCCTCAACAACCCTCTGCTGTAGGGAATTCCACAGGTTCACAACTCTCTGAATGAAGAAGTTTCTCCTCATCTCGGTCCTAAATGGTTTACCCCTTATCCTTAGACTGTGACCCCTGGTTCTATCCTTCCCCAACTTCGGGAACATTCTTCCTGCATCTAACCTGTCCAGTCCCGTCAGAATCTTATGCGTTTCTATGAGATCAACCCTCACTTTCTTCTAAATTCCAGTGAATATAGGCCCAGTTGATCCAGTCTCTCCTCATATGTCAGTCCTGCCATTCCGGGAATCAGTCTGGTGAACCTTCGCTGCACTCCCTCAATAGCAAGAAGGTCCTTCCTCAGATTAGGCTAACCGGTCTATAATTCCCTGTTTTCTCTCTCCCTCCCTTTTTAAAAAGTGGTGTTACATTAGCTACCCTCCAGTCCATAGGAACTGATCCAGAGACGGTAGACTGTTGGAAAATGATCACCAATGCATCCACTATTTCTAGGGCGACTTCCTTAAGTACTCTGGGATGTTACGGAGGTGGAAACAGGCGGTTTTAGTTATGCTGCGGATATGTGATCGGAAGCTCATTTCAGGGTTAAATACGACAGCGAGGTTGCGAACAGTCTGGTTCAGCCTCAGACAGGAGTTGGGGAGAGGGCTGGAGTCAGTGGCTGGGGAACGGAGTTTGTGGCTGGGACCGAGAACAATGGCTTCGGTCTTCCCAATATTCGATTGCCAAAAATTTATGCTTCTCAGAGCACAGCAGCCAGCAGGTCCTGATTTTAACTTATGAGGAGAGGTGGAATTGGGTGGAATTGGGCGAGCTTTCATTAGCCGGCACACTCGCAGATGTAAAGATCAAAAGAAGTGTCATTTGAAAAGCAGCTTTCAGGTCCTGTGCATCACAGCCAATTCCAAAACATAGGGCCTGTAGTGACTGCACTACTCTTGAACGTTTATCACTGCTGTAATGTAGGAAACGCAGGAGGGGCAGTACTGAGGGAGTGCCGCACTGTTGGAGGGGCAGTACTGGGGGAGTGCCGTATTGCGCTGTCGGAGGGGCAGTGCTGAGGGAGCGCCATACTGCGCTGTCGGAGGGGCAGTACTGAGGGAGTGCCGCACTGTCGGAGGGGCAGTACTGAGGGAGTGCCGTATTGCGCTGTCGGAGGGGCAGTGCTGAGGGAGCGCCGTACTGCGCTGTCGGAGGGGCAGTACTGAGGGAGTGCCGCACTGTCGGAGGGGCGGTACTGAGGGAGTGCCGCACTGTCGGAGGGGCGGTACTGAGGGAGTGCCGCACTGTCGGAGGGGTGGTACTGAGGGAGTGCCGCACTGTCGGAGGGGCAGTACTGAAGGAGCACTGCACTGTCGGAGGGGCAGTACTGAGGGAGCGCCGCACTGTCGGAGGGGCAGTACTGAGGGAGCGCCGCACTGTCGGAGGGGCAGTACTGAGGGAGCGCCGTACTGCGTGTCGGAGGGGCAGTACTGAGGGAGCGCCGCACTGTCGGAGGTGCCGTCTTTCGGATGAGACGTTAAACCGAGGCCCCGTCTGCCCTCTCGAGTGGATGTAAAAGATCCCGGGGCCACTATTGGAAGAAGAGCAGGGGGAGTTCTCCCCGGTGTCCTGAGGCCCGATATTTATCCCTCAACCAACATCACTAAGACAGATGATCCGGGTCATTATCACAGCGCTGTGTGTGGGAGCTTGCTGTGCGCAAATTGAGCTGCCGCGTTTCCCACAATACAACAGTGACCGCACTCCAAAAGTACTTCATTGGCTGTGAGGTGCTTTGGACCATCCGGTGGTCGTGAAAGGCGCTATATAAATCAAAGTTTTGTGAAGTCTGCAGTCTTGTGTATTGAGGGGGCAGATTTTTAACATAATCTTTTTTAATTTATCTGTTTGATCTGCCCTCCCAAATGCAACATTAAAGTAACATTAAAGTCACATTAAATAGCTCCCCTAATCAGAGATGGAAGGGGCATATCTTGAATTCTATAAACTCCTTCCAACGCCTGCCTGTCAAGTATTTTTATGTAGCGGGGATGCATCTAGCTAAAAGATTAACTTTTCTATTAAAAATGCTGCATTCTAAGCATGGTTTTAATTCACAACTGATAGATTTTTAATCAATTCTTTTGTTAGCAAAGCATATCTAGAAAGTTACATCAGATTACATCGGGTATACGGCCCACAAACAGGCCATTCGGCCCAACCAGTCCGTGCCGGCGTTTATGCTCCACTCGAGCCTCTTCCCGTCTTTCTTCATCTAACTCCATCAGCATAACCCTCTATTCCCTTCTGCCTCATATGCTGGACAAGCCTCCCCTTAAATGGCCACGTCTCCCGGATGAAATGTAGCCCAGGCTGTTAAGCGAAGCAAAAGAGGAAACAGCAGAGGCTCTGACCATCATTTTCCAATCCTCTCTGGCTACAGGTGTGGTGCCGGAGACTGGAGCACTGCTAATGTGGTACCCTTGTTTAAGAAGGGAGAAAGGGATAGAGCGCGTAATTACAGGCCAGTCAGCCTAACCTCAGTGGTGGGAAAATTATTGGAAAAATCCTGAGGGACAGGATAAATCATTTAGAAAGACATGGATTAATCAAGTAGAGTCAGCACGGATTTGTTAAGGGAAGGTCGTGCCTGTCTAACCTGATTGAATTTCTCGAGGAGGTAACCAGGAGGGCAGTGCGTATGATGTAGTGTAAATGGATTTTAGCAAGGCTTTTGATAAGGTTCCACATGGCAGGCTGGTCACAAAGGTAAAAGCCCATGGGATCCAGGGCAAAGTGGCAAGTTGGATCCAAAATTGGCTCAGAGGCAGGAAGCAAAGGATAATGGTTGATGGGTGTTTTTGTGACTGGAAGGCTGTATTCAGTGGGGTTCCAGAGGGCTCAGTACTAGGTCCCTTGCTTTTTGTGGTACATATCAATGATTTAGACTTGAATGTAGAAGGTATGATTAAGAAGTTTGCAGATGATACTAAAATGGGCTGTGTGGTTGACAATGAAGAAGAAAGCTGTAGACTGCAGGAAGATATCAATGAACTGGTCAGGTGGGGAGAACAGTGGCTAATGGAATTCAATCCGGAGAAGTGTGAGGTAATGCATTTGGGGAGGGCTAACAAGGCAAGGGAATACATATTAAATGGTCAGACACTGAGAAGTGTAGAGGAACAGAGGGGCCTTGGAGTGCAGGTCCACAAATCCCTGAAGGTTGCAGGCCAGGTGGATAAGGTGGTTAAGAAGGCATACGGAATACTTGCCTTTATTAGCCGAGGCATGAAATACAAGAGCAGGGAGGTTAGGCTTGAACTGTATAAAACACGGGTTAGGCCACAGCTGGAGTACTGCGTGCAGTTCTGGTCACCACATTACAGGAAAGATGCGATTGCACTAGAGAGGGTGCAGAGGAGATTTACCAGGATGTTGCACTGGAGAGGGTGCAGAGGAGGTTTACCAGGATGTTGCACTAGAGAGGGTGCAGAGGAGATTTACCAGGATGTTGCACGAGAGAGGGTGCAGAGGAGATTTACCAGGATGTTGCACTAGAGAGGGTGCAGAGGAGATTTACCAGGATGTTGCACTAGAGAGGGTGCAGAGGAGATTTACCAGGATGTTGCACTGGAGAGGGTGCAGAGGAGGTTTACCAGGATGTTGCACTAGAGAGGGTGCAGAGGAGATTTACCAGGATGTTGCACTAGAGAGGGTGCAGAGGAGATTTACCAGGATGTTGCACTAGAGAGGGTGCAGAGGAGATTTACCAGGATGTTGCACTAGAGAGGGTGCAGAGGAGATTTACCAGGATGTTGCACTAGAGAGGGTGTAGAGGAGATTTACCAGGATGTTGCACTAGAGAGGGTGCAGAGGAGATTTACCAGGATGTTGCACTAGAGAGGGTGCAGAGGAGATTTACCAGGATGTTGCACTAGAGAGGGTGCAGAGGAGATTTACCAGGATGTTGCACCAGAGAGGGTACAGAGAAGATTTACCAGGATGTTGCACTAGAGAGGGTACAGAGGAGATTTACCAGGATGTTGCACTAGAGAGGGTACAGAGGAGATTTACCAGGATGTTGCACTGGAGAGGGTGCAGAGGAGATTTACCAGGATGTTGCACTAGAGAGGGTACAGAGAAGATTTACCAGGATGTTGCACTGGAGAGGGTAAGAGGAGATTTACCAGGGTGTTGCCAGGACTGGAGAATTTTAGCGATGAGGAAAGATTGGATAGGCTGGGGTTGTTTTCTTTGGAACAGAGGAGGCTGAGGGGAGACCTGATGGAGGTGTATAAAATGATGAGAGGCCTGGATAGAGTGGATAGGACGGACCTGTTTCCCTTGGCAGAGGGGTCAACAACCAGGGGGCATGGATTGAAAGTAATTGGGGGGCGGTTTCGATGGGATTTGAGGGGAAATGTCTTCACCCAGAGGGTGGTGGGGGTCTGGGGTGGAACTCACTGCCTGAAAGGGTGGTAGAGGCAGAAACCCTCACCACATTTAAAAAGTACCTGGATGTGCACTTGAAGTGCCGTAACCCACAGGGCTACGGACCGAGAGCTGGGAAAGTGGGGTTAGGCCGGGTGGCTCTTTGTCGGCCGGCGCGGGACACGATGGGCCGAATGGCCTCCTCCCGCGCTGTAAACGTCTGTGCTTCTATGAAAAGCATCGATACTATTCGCCTCAACCCCTCCCTGTGGCAGCGAGTTCCACATTCTCACCGCTCTCTGGGTAAAGAAGTTTCTCCTGAATTGGGTTTCTGGGTGACGATCTGATAATGATGGCCTCTAGTTCTGCTCTTCCCCCCCCCCTCTCTGTATGGAAACATAGAAACTAGGTGCTGGAGCAGGCCATTCGGCCCTTCGAGCCTGCACCACCATTCAATATGATCATGGCTCAGTATCTGCTCTATCAAAAGCTTTTCCTCGTTTTTTAAAGACCTCTATTAGGTCACCCCTCAGCCTTTTTTCATGAGCTCAGAATCCCTCCCCCCCCTAAAATTACGGCCACGTCACAGTTTTTGAGTTTGTGCCCCCCCCCACCCCCCAACGGCCCATCCTTCACGGGGTTAAACCGACAACGATGGACACCAGCGACCAAACTCCGTGTGTGTGCGTGTGTGTTTTTGTTTGGCAGACCTGTCGCGTGAGACGGTTCTCGGGCGCTGCGGAGATTCTGAGAACCTTCAGAGAGATCGTTGGCTTCTGAGAAACATTTCTCCTCCCCTGCCGCCCCCACCCCTCCCCCCCCGCCCGCTGCTCCCCCCCTGCCCCCCCTCACTCCGCTCCCTCCCCGAAGCACCGTCTGATTGTAGCCCTGGTTTGGTAAAAGTGGGCAGAGCGAGAGAGAGAGAGAGAGAGAGCGAGAGAGAGAGAGAGCGAGAGAGAGAGAGAGAGAGCGAGAGAGAGAGAGAGAGAGAGCAAAACTGTTTCCTCTCGTAGCGCAAACGATCGCAACGCTGGGGTCTTTTCTCATCGCTCGCTATCCTGTCCGCAGCGAGGTTGAGGTTCGAATGTCAGCGTCTCATCTCCTCGCTCGAAGACCTTGTGGTCTGTGCCCTCCCTACGGGCTCGTACACATTGCATAAGCAGGCAAGGCTGAGCTAATATTGACAGTTGGGTTAACTGGATGGGTCTATCAGTGGTTTCCTGTCGGCCAGCACTTGCCAACTGACTGACTGTTAATCTCAGCTCGGTTGGTAAAGGGGGCGGTGGAGCGGGAGGGAGGGAGGGGGGGGCGAGGGGAGACAGCTGACTCGCCGGAATATGTGCTTGAGCACAACGGAATCCAGGCTGGCGCTCCCAGTGCGGTACTGAGGGAGCGCCGTACTGTGCTGTTGGAGGGGCAGTACTGAGGGAGCGCCGTACTGCGCTGTCGGAGGGGCAGTACTGAGGGAGCGCCGTACTGCGCTGTCGGAGGGGCAGTACTGAGGGAGCGCCGTACTGCGCTGTCGGAGGGGCAGTATTGAGGGAGCGCCGTACTGCGCTGTCGGAGGGGCAGTATTGAGGGAGCGCCGTACTGCGCTGTCGGAGGGGCGGTACTGAGGGAGCGCTGTACTGCGCTGTCGGAGGGGCAGTACTGAGGGAGCGCCGTACTGCGCTGTCGGAGGGGCAGTACTGAGGGAGCGCCGCACTGCGCTGTCGGAGGGGCAGTACTGAGGGAGCGACGCACTGTCGGAGATGCCGTCTTTCAGATGAGACATTAAACCGAGGCCCCGACTGCCCTCTCGGGTGGATGTAAAAGATCCCGGGGCCACTATTGGAAGAAGAGCAGGGGGAGTTCTCCCCGGTGTCCTGGGGCCCAATATTTATCCCTCAACCAACATCACTAAAAAACAGATGATCCGGGTCATTATCACATCGCTGTGTGTGGGAGCTTGCTGTGCGCAAATTGAGCTGCCGCGTTTCCCACAATACAACAGCGACCACACTCCAAAAGTACTTCATTGGCTGTGAGGCGCTTTGAGCCGTCCGGTGGTGGTGAAAGGCACGATATAAATGCAAGCCTTTTTCTTTACGTTGCCTGCCACGTTTCCCACAGCCCTGAAAATGTTTCCCCTTCCAGCATTTTATCCAATTCCCCCGTTTGAAAGTCACGATTGAGTCTGCTCCCACCGCCCTTTCAGGCAGCGCGTTCGAGAAATTATTGCACAGAAGGCGGATGAACAGCTGGTCACACGTCAACTATCTTCCAATTCTATGCTGGCACGTCGCCCTGTCACAATTTAATTTGCATTTGTGGCAAAGCCCCTGTATTCTGGCCGATGTCCAGATCACTCAGTGTGGCCCCTGGTCCTGCAATCAACCGGCCTCCCGACCTCTGTTTCAACATTTTCCACGGGGAAAATCGGGCTGCATTTTTTAACTCCTGTGATTTCGACCTTTTCATCACCTGCGATGCGGACATAAGAACACAAGAATTACGAGCAGGAGTCGGCCATTCGGCCCCTCGAGCCTGCTCCGCCATCCAATGAGATCACGGCTGATCTTTGACCTCAACTCCCCCTCCTCGGCCGATCCCTCGATTCCCCGAGAGTCCAAAAATCGACCGATCTCGGCCTTGGATATACTCAACGACTGAGCCTCCACAGCCCTCTGGGGCAGAGAATCCCAAAGATGCACCCCGCTCTGAGTGAAGAAATTCCTCCTCATCTCAGTCCTCAATGGCCGAGCCCTTATCCTGAGACTGTGTGAACCCCTGGTTCTAGACTCCCCCAGCCCCGGGGGGAAACACCCTCCCTGCATCTACCCGGTCAATCTCCCTCAGGATCCTGTATGTTTCAATGAGAACATCTCCCGTTCTGCTAGACTCCAGAGAGTATAGGCCCAATGTACACAATCTCACATCGTAACTCATCCCGAGGAACCTTCCGGAGACCCGGGTTCAAATCTCACCACGGCAGCTCGCGGGAATTTAAAATTCAGTTCATTAAATAAATCTGGAGTGAAAAAGCTCGTATCGGTAATGGTGGCCATGAAACTACCGGACTGTCGTAAAAACCCCAACAGGGTTCACTAATGTCTCTTTAGGGAAGGAAATCTGCCGCCCTTACCCAGTCTGGCCGGATATGTGACTCCAGACCCACGGCTACTTAACTGCCCTCTGAAATGGCCGCTCAGTTGTACCAAACTTCATCGTCATCATTATTATGTCCGTAATGTACCGATGAATGACTCCATGAGGCAATGTGTTGTACTCAAACTGTAGTGACCTTGGTCCTTTATTTGTAACTCCAGAGTGAGGTACAAGCATGGTGGGGTGGCCTTTTATACTGGGCCCTGCACACCTATGCAGGTGACCCTCAGGTCTCCCACCGCAGTGCCCTCTGGTGGACAGTCTCTGCCACCAGGGCAGGAAACCCCGGTCTCCACCAGTTGCACCCTCTAGTGGTGCTAGCATAGTATATACACGGTGTAAACCTTATTGATCGTACATCAGGTAACAAGTCTCCATCTTATGCAACTATACAGTGACTACACAGAGAGTATATCTATAGTCTGCATATATAACAATCATCATAGGCAGTTCCTCAGAGTCGAGGAAGACTTGCTTCCACTCTAAATGTGAGTTCTCGGGTGGCTGAACAGTCCAATACGAGAGCCACAGTCCCTGTCACAGATGGGACAGACAGTGGTTGAGGGAAGGGGAGGGTGGGACAGGTTTGCTGCACGCTCCTTCCGCTGCCTGCGTTTGGTTTCTGCACGCTCTCGGCGACGAGACTCGAGGTGCTCAGCGCCCTCCCGGATGCACTTCCTCCACTTAGGGCGGACTGGTCTTTGGCCCAGGGACTCCCAGGTGTCGGTGGGGATGTTGCACTTTATCAGAGGAGGCTTTGAGGGTGGTCCCTTGTAACGTTTCCTCTGCCCGCCTTTGGCTCGTTTGCCGTGAAGGAGTTCCGAGTAGAGCGCTTGCTTTGGGAGTCTCGTGTCTGGGGGGCATGCGGACAATGTGGCCCGCCCAGCGGAGCTGGTCGAGTGTGGTCAGTGCTTCGATGCTGGGGATGTTGGCCTGGTCGAGGACGCTAACGTTGGTGCGTCAGTCCTCCCAGGGGATTGGCAGGATCTTGCGGAGACAATGCTGGTGGTATTTCTCCAGCGATTTGAGGTGTCTACTGTATATGGTCCTCTGTATATGTACCAAAACCGCCACGACAAAGCCAGCACTGTGGGAGCACCTTCACCACACGGACTGCAGCGGTTCAAGAAGGCGGCTCACCACCACCTTTTCAAGGGGCAATTAGGGGGATGGGCAACAAATGCCGGCCTGGCCAGCGACGCCCACATCCTGTAAAGGAAAATGTTTCAAAACAAACTTCCTGTCCCCGTTTTACAGACAGCAAGATCCCACTAGGAGCAAAGAGATGACTGAACATGGTGTTGCTTGAGGGGGGAATGTTGGCCCAGGACAACAGAAGCACCCCCCCACCTCCCCGCTCAAATGTCACCGTGGGATAGAAAATAGGTGCAGGACTAGGCCATTCGGCCCTTCGAACCTGCACCACCATTCAATATGATCATGGCTGATCATTCAACTCAGTACCCCATTCCTGCTTTCTCTCCAAACCCCTTGATCCCTTTAGCCATAAGGGCCACATCTAACTCCCTTTTGAATATATCCAGCGAACTGGCCTCAACAACTTTCTGTGGTAGAGAATTCCACAGGTTCACAACTCTCTGAGTGAAGAAGTTTCTCCTCATCTCGGTCCTAAATGGCTCACCCCTTATCCTTAGACTGTGTGACCCCTGGTTCTAGACTTCCCCAACATCGGGAACAATTCTTCCTGCATCTAACCTGTCCAATCCCGTCAGAATGTTGTGTGTTTCAATGAGATCCCCTCTCATTCTTCTAAATTCCAGTGAATAGAAGCCTAGTCGATCCAGTCTTTCTTCATATGTCAGTCCTGCCATCCCGGGAATCAGTCTGGTGAACCTTCGCTGCACTCCCTCAATAGCAAGAAGGTCCTTCCTCAGATTAGGAGACCAAAACTGCACACACTACTCAAGGTGTGGCATCTTTAATATCTAGTAGAGCAGGAAGACGGGTTTACTGTCTCATCTGAGGGACCTCAGCTCCAACTGTGCAGCTCTTCCCGGAAGGTCAGCCGACCAAAATTCCCTGGAATGTGGGACGGTTCCGGAGGATTGGAAAACCGCAAATGTAACGCCCCTATTTAAAAAAGGAGACAGACAAAAAGCAGGAAACTATAGACCAGTTAGCCTAACATCTGTGGTTGGGGAAATGTTGGAGCCCATTATTAAGGAAGCAGTAGTGGGACATTTGGAAAAGCGTGATTCAGTCAAGCAGAGTCAGCATGGTTTTATTGAAAGGGAAATCATGTTTGTGACAAATTTGCTGGGGTTATTTGAGGTTGTAACGAGCAGGTTGGATAAGGGGGAACCAGTGGATGTGGTGTATTTGGATTTCCAGAAGACATTCGATATGGTGCCACATAAAAGGTTACTGCACAAGATAAAAGTTCACGGGGTTGGGGGTAATATATTAGCATGGCTAGAGAATTGGTTAACTAACAGAGAACAGAGAGTCGGGATAAATGGTTCATTCTCTGGTTGGCAAACAGTAACTAGTGGGGTGCCGCAGGGGTCAGTGCTGGGACCCCAACTATTTACAATCCATATTAATGACTGAGTGTAATGTTAACAAGTTTACTGATGATACAAAGATGGGAGGGAAAGCAATGTGTGAGGACACAAAAAGTCTGCAAAGGGATATAGACAGGCTAAGTGAGTGGGCAAAAAAATTGGCAGATGGAGTATAATGTGGGAAAATGTGAGGTTATCCATTTTGGCAGAAATAATAGAAAAGCAAATTATAATTTAAATGGAGAAAGATTGCAAAGTGCTGCAGTACAGCGGGACCTGGGGGTCCTTGTGCATGAAACACAAAAAGTTAGCATGCAGGTACAGCAAGTGATCAGGAAGGCCAATGGAATGTTGGCCTTTATTGCAAACGGGATGGAGTACAAAAGCAGAGGAGTCCTGCTACAACTGTACAGGGTATTGGTGAGGCCACACCTGGAGTACTGCGTGCAGTTTTGGTCTCCGTATTTAAGGAGGGATATACTCGCGTTGGAGTATTTCAGAGAAGGTTCACTCGGTTGATTTCGGAGATGAGGGGGTTGACTTATGAAGATAGGTTGAGTAGGTTGGGACTATACTCATTGGAGTTCAGAAGAATGAGAGGTGATCTTATCGAAACATATAAGATAACGAGGGGGCTCGACAAGGTGGATGCTGAGAGGATGTTTCCACTCATAGGGGAAACTAAAACTAGGGGACATCGTCTCAGAATAAGGGGTCGCCCATTTAAAACTGAGATGAGGAGGAATTTCTTCTCTCAGAGGGTTGTAAATCTGTGGAATTCTCTGCCACAGAGAGCTGTGGAGGCTGGGTCATTGAATATATTGAAGGCGGAGATAGACAGATTTTTGAACGATAAGGGAGTGAAGGGTTATGGGGAGCGAGCGGGGAAGTGGAGCTGAGTCCATGATCGGATCAGCCGTGATCTTATTGAATGGCGGAGCAGGCTCGAGGGGCCGAATGGCCGACTCCTGCTCCTATTTCTTATGTTCTTAAAAGACGGTAGAGACAGAAACCCTTAACTTGCCAATGGTGGAGCGATTATAATCAGGGATACTCAAGAGGGCATAATTTGAGGAGCGCAGACATCTCAGGTGAGTTTGTGGGGCTGGAGGAGATTACAGAGATAGGGAGGGGGTGAGGGCCATGGAGGGATTTGAAAGTAAGGATGAGAATTTTGAAATTGAGGCGTTGCTTCACCGGGAGCCAATGTAGGTCAGCGAGCACAGGGGGTGATGGGTGAGCGGGACTTGGTGCGAGTTAGGACACGGGGTCAGTGAGCACAGGGGGTGATGGGTGAGCAGGACTTGGTGCGAGTTAGGACACGGGGTCAGTGAGCACAGGGGGTGATGGGTGAGCAGGACGCGGTGCGAGTTAGGACACGGGGGCAGCGAGCACAGGGGGTGATGGGTGAGCAGGACTTGGTGCGAGTTAGGACACGGGGTCAGTGAGCACAGGGGGTGATGGGTGAGCGGGACTCGGTGCGAGTTAGGACACGGGGCAGCGAGCACAGGGGGTGATGGGTGAGCGGGACTCTGCAAGTTCGGACACGGGGGCAGCGAGCACAGGGGGTGATGGGTGAGCAGGACTTGGTGCGAGTTAGGACACGGGGCAGCGAGCACAGGGGGTGATGGGTGAGCGGGACTTGGTGCGAGTTAGGACACGGGTCAGCGAGCACAGGGGGCGATGGGTGAGCGCGACTCAGTGCGAGTTAGGACACGGGGCAGCGAGCACAGGGGGTGATGGGTGAGCGGGACTCGGTGCGAGTTAGGACACGGGGCAGCGAGCACAGGGGGTGATGGGTGAGCGGGACTCGGTGCGAGTTAGGACACGGGGCAGCGAGCACAGGGGGTGATGGGTGAGCGGGACTTGGTGCGAGTTAGGACACGGGGCAGCGAGCACAGGGAGCGATGGGTGAGCGGAACTCGGTGCGAGTTAGGACACGGGGCAGCGAGCACAGAGAGTGATGAGTGAGCGGGACTCGGTGCGAGTTACGACACGGGGCAGCGAGCACAGGGGGTGATGGGTGAGCGGGACTCGGTGCAAGTCAGGACACGGGTCAGCGAGCACAGGGGGTGATGGGTGAGCGGGACTCGGTGCGAGTTAGGACACGGGGGCAGCGAGCACAGGGGGGCGATGGGTGAGCGGGACTCGGTGCGAGTTAGGACACGGGGGCAGCCGAGTTTTGGATCACCTCGAGTTTACGTCGGGTAGAATGCGGGAGGCCAGCCGGGAGTGCGTTGGAATCGTCAAGTCTGGAGGTAACAGAGGGAGTGAAGGGTTATGGGGAGCGGTCGGGGAAGTGGAGCTGAGTCCATGATCGGATCAGCCATGATCGTATTGAATGGCGGAGCAGGCTCGAGGGGCCGAATGGCCGACACCTGCTCCTATTTCTTATCTTATCTCAGGAAACACTTCCTGTCATCCCGCTATGTTGCCCTGACGGGAAAAGACCCCGTTGTTCAAGACGTCCGTTATCATAGAATTGTAAAAAAAGTACACCCCTGATGGAGGCCATTCAGCCCCTTGTGCATCTGCTCGAGGCAGGCACTGTCCCCATCAATGCGCGCCCCACCGCCTGCGAAGCCACAATATCCTTCCTATAGCGAGCAGACCAATACGATGCACCGTGCCCCAATTGAGGTCGTGTTCAGCCTTTTATGCAACGGTGAGCGTTTTACGGCAGACGAGTCGGGAGGGTTGTGGGGGGGTTGGGGGAAAGGTGGTGAGTGGAAAAATATTCTCTCGCTAGCTGTTGGTTTTTAGTTTTAATGCTGAAGCAGCTTTGAGGATGTGGGCGTCTCTGGCTGGGCTGCACGAGTTTCCCACCGATACCCTGAGAAGGTGCGTGTGACTGGGCTTCTTGCGGCCTGTGTGGCTGCAGCTGAGTGGCGTGTTCCAGCCTCGCCAAAGCGAGTTAGGCGCCGATCGCGTGGGTGGGACGGGAGTCGCTCACCAGTAAAGCAAAAAGAATGTGAGGCAGGGCAGAGGGAGCGCCGCACTGCGCTATCGGAGGGGCGGTGCTGAGGGAGCGCCGCACTGTCGGAGGGGCGGTGCCGAGGGAGTGCCGCACTGTGGGAGGGGCGGTACTGAGGGAGTGCCGCACTGTCGGAGGGGCGGTACTGAGGGAGCGCCGCACTGCGCTGTCGGAGGGGCGGTACTGAGGGAGCGCCGCACTGTGGGAGGGGCGGTACTGAGGGAGTGCCGCACTGTCGGAGGGGCGGTACTGAGGGAGCGCCGCACTGTCGGAGGGGCGGTACTGAGGGAGCGCCGCACTGTCGGAGGGGCGGTACTGAGGGAGTCCTGCACTGTCGGAGGGGCCGTATTTCGGATGAGGCGTTAAACCGAGGCCCCGTCTGCCCTCTCGGGTGGATGTAAAAGATCCCGGGGCCACTATTGGAAGAAGAGCAGGGGGAGTT
Organism: Pristiophorus japonicus; assembly: GCF_044704955.1. Lineage (NCBI taxonomy): Eukaryota > Metazoa > Chordata > Chondrichthyes > Pristiophoridae > Pristiophorus > Pristiophorus japonicus. Next base: position 7,257,553 of record NC_092006.1, read on the forward strand.
CTCCCCGGTGTCATTGGGGCCAATATTTATCCCTCAACCAACATCACTAAAACAGGTGATCCGGGTCATTATCACATCGCTGTGTGTGGGAGCTTGCTGTGCGCAAATTGAGCTGCCGCGTTTCCCACAATACAACAGTGACCACACTCCAAAAGTACTTCATTGGCTGTAAAGCGCTTTGGGTTGTCCGGTGGTGGTGAAAGGCACTATATAAATGCAAGTCTTTCTTTGTTTTCAAATTCCCTCCATGGCCCTCGTCCCTCCCTATCTCTGTAACTTCCTCCAGCCCCTACACCCCTCCCTATCTCTGTAACCTCCTCCAGCCCCTACACCTCTCCCTATCTCTGTAACCTCCTCCAGCCCCTACACCCCTCCCTATCTCTGTAACCTCCTCCAACCCCTACACCCCTCCCTATCTCTGTAACCTCCTCCAGCCCCTACACCCCTCCCTATCTCTGTAACCTCCTCCAGCCCCTACACCTCTCCCTATCTCTGTAACCTCCTCCAGCCCCTACACCCCTCCCTATCTCTGTAACCTCCTCCAGCCCCTACACCCCTCCCTATCTCTGTAACCTCCTCCAGCCCCTACACCCCTCCCTATCTGTGTAACCCCCTCCAGCCCCTACATCCCTCCCTATCTCTGTAACCTCCTCTAGCCCCTACACTCCTCCCTATCTCTGTAACCTCCTCCAGCCCTACACCTCTCCATATATCTGTAATCTCCTCCAGCCCTTACACTCCTCCCTATCTCTGTAACCTCCTCCAGCCCGCTACACTCCTCCCTATCTCTGTAAGCTCCTCCAGCCCCTACACCCCTCCCTATCTCTATAATCTCCTCCAGCCCCTACACCTCTCCCTATCTCTGTAACCTCCTCCAGCCCCTACACCCCTCCCTATCTCTGTAACCTCCTCCAACCCCTACACCCCTCCCTATCTCTGTAACCTCCTCCAGCCCCTACATCCCTCCCTATCTCTGTAACCTCCTCCAGTCCTTACACTTCTCCCTATCTCTGTAAGCTCCTCCAGCCCCTACACCCCTCCCTATCTCTGTAACCTCCTCCAGCCCGCTACACTCCTCCCTATCTCTGTAAGCTCCTCCAGCCCCTACACCCCTCCCTATCTCTATAATCTCCTCCAGCCCCTACACTCCTCCCTATCTCTGTAACCTCCTCCAGCCCAACAACCCTCCCTATCTCTGTAACCTCCTCCAGCCCCTACAACCCTCCCTATCTCTGTAACCTCCTCCAGCCCAACAACCCTCCCTATCTCTGTAACCTCCTCCAGCCCCTACACCCCTCCCTATCTCTGTAACCTCCTCCAGCCCCACAACCCCCCGAGATGTCTGCGCTCCTCCAATTCTGCCCTCTTGAGCATCCCTGATTATAATCGCTCCACCATCGGTGGCCGTGCCTTCAGCTGCCTGGGCCCCAAGCTCTGGAACTCCCTCCCTAAACCTCTCCGTCTCTCTCTCCTCCTTCAAAACACTCCTTAAAACCGACCTCCTTGTCCCAGCTTTTGGTCACCTGCCCCTAATATCTCCTTATGGGGCTCGGGGTCAGATTTCTGGCCTTGTAATACTCCTGGCAAATGCCTACGGGGAAAGGGCGGGGGAGTGGGACTGGCTGAGGTGCTCTTGCAGAGAGCCGGCCCGCGCTCGACGGGCCGAATGGCCTCCTGTGGTGTAACCGTTCTCTGATTCGATGAGAGATATACAATCTTACCAAACCACAGCATACCCTTCCCTCATTCATTTACTAATTTTTTCTGGGGAGAACTCCCCCTGCTCTTCTTCGAAACAGTGGCTGTGAGATCTTTTACATCCAGCCGAGAGGGCAGACAGGGCCTCGATTTAAAGTCTCATCCGAAAGACGGCACCTCCGACAGTGCGGCACTCCCTCAGTACCGCCCCTCCGACAGTGCGGCGCTCCCTCAGTACCGCCCCTCCGACAGTGCGGCGCTCCCTCAGTACCGCCCCTCCGACAGTGCGGCACTCCCTCAGTACTGCCCCTCCGACAGTGCGGCGCTCCCTCAGTACCGCCCCTCCGACAGTGCGGCGCTCCCTCAGTACCGCCCCTCCGACAGTGCGGCGCTCCCTCAGTACCGCCCCTCCGACAGTGCGGCGCTCCCTCAGTACCGCCCCTCCGACAGTGCGGCACTCCCTCAGCACCGCCCCTCCGACAGTGCGGCGCTCCCTCAGTACTGCCCCTCCGACAGTGCGGCGCTCCCTCAGTACCGCCCCTCCGACAGTGCGGTGCTCCCTCAGTACTGCCTTTCCGACAGTGCGGCGCTCCCTCAGTACTACCCCTCCGACAGTGCGGCACTCCCTCAGCACCGCCCCTCCGACAGTGCGGCGCTCCCTCAGCACCGCCCCTCCGACAGTGCGGCGCTCCCTCAATACTGCACTGGGAGTGACAGCCTGGATTTTATGCTCAAGTCCCTGGAGTGGGACTCGAACCCACAACCGTCTGACTCAGGGGCGAGAGAGCTGCCCACTGAGCCACACATGAGAGATTAAAAAGTTTAAGGCCAGCCGTTTTTGTGACTTAATCCACAGGATTGTGCGAACTTCGAAAGATTATCCCTTACTGTATTTAACTCTGGACCATGGTGACTTTGAGGCAATACCTGATTAGAACTATAAATATTACTGGCATTGTGAGTGTGTGTGTGTGTGGGGCAGGCGGAGAAGAGAATTTAAAAAGACAATTTCATTTGCTGCATTGTTCAATTTCTGCTCTCCAAACTGTTAATGCAGTTAAACAACTGTAGGAAATGCAAAGATCCTCCCATTTAATCTTTATACGTTGTGCACACTTAAATTTGAACAGGTTGTCAGATTAATAATGCCCCGTCCCATCAACTGGGCATTTGTTAAGCGATTGAGAGATTGCACCTATTTGGGTGAAATCACACACACACACACACACACACACACACACATACAGTTTCATTTGAGTCATTTTTTCGACAGCTCACTCCAACCTGGACTGTCAAACGATTAGAGAGAGAGAGAGAGCGAGAGCGAGAGTCGATTTGCCCTGCTCAATCCTTTCTCTCTCTCTGTCACACACACACACACACACACACACAGATGTTGTCTGGACCCTTTGCCTTGTCTCTGAAGGGCAGATCCCACCCACAAGGAGAAGCGAGAGAGGCTATGGCCAGCGTTCTTCCTAGTGCTGATCCTACAGCCATGCAGCGACACATTAAAGGTAAGAACCCGCGTCTAATTTTAGACCAGATTCTCTGCAAGCGATTTGTCATAATCCGAGCCGCCTGCATTTGTTTCTGTAAGTTGAAAGATTTCTGCCGTAGCATAGAGAGCGATAGCAACCATAGCAGCAAGGATCCCTGTTTGCAATTGTTCATTTACAACCTGTTTTTAAAATATATATATCTTTGCAAAGAGGAACAATTTCAAAGGAACTGAATTAAACCCTCTTTTTTTTAATGTAGAAAGACGTGCTTTTATATAGCGCCTTTCAACAACCAGCCAATGAAGTACTGTTTTTGAAACATACAATGTGGGAAACGCGGCAGCTCAATTTGCGCACAGCAAGCTCCCACACACAGCGATGTGATAATGACCCGGATCATCTGTTTTAGTGATGTTGGTTGAGGGATAAATATTGGGCCCAGGACACCGGGGAGAACTCCCCCTGCTCTTCTTCCAATAGTGGCCCCGGGATCTTTTACATCCACCTGAGGGGGCAGACGGGGACCTCGGTTTAATGTCTCATCCGAAAGACGGCACCTCTGACAGTGCGGCGCTCCCTCAGTACCGCCCCTCCGACAGTAAGGCGCTCCCTCAGTACTGCCCCTCCGACAGTGCGGCGCTCCCTCAGTACTGCCCCTCCGACAGTGCGGCGCTCCCTCAGCACTGCCCCTCTGACAGCGCAGTACGGCGCTCCCTCAGTACTGCCCCTCCGACAGTACGGCACTCCCTCAGCACTGCCCCTCCGACAGTACGGCACTCCCCCAGCACTGCCCCTCCGACAGTACGGCACTCCCCCAGCACTGCCCCTCCGACAGTACGGCACTCCCTCAGCACTGCCCCTCCGACAGTACGGCACTCCCCCAGCACTGCCCCTCCGACAGTACGGCACTCCCTCAGCACTGCCCCTCCGACAGCGCAGTACGGCGCTCCCTCAGCACTGCCCCTCCGACAGTACGGCACTCCCTCAGCACTGCCCCTCCGACAGTACGGCACTCCCCCAGCACTGCCCCTCCGACAGTACGGCACTCCCCCAGCACTGCCCCTCCGACAGTACGGCACTCCCCCAGCACTGCCCCTCCGACAGCGCGGCGCTCCCTCAGCACTGGCACCGGGTGTGTCAGCCTAGATTGTTGTGCTCAAGTCCCAGGAGTGGGACTCGAACCCACGACCGTCTGGCTCGTAGGCGAGAGGGCGAGAGAGCTGGCCAGCGAGCCAAGCCTGACACACTTGCGTGTGTTCCGTGCCAGTGCAGGTGATGGCCATTGGGAACAGTGTGTGCTTGACACACCTGGGAGATTCCTAACCCCCCTCCCCACCCTCTGTACTCAGCTCCCAGCGACCGAGCGAAGGCTGGGGGGGGAGGGGGTGTGGGAGGGGGAGGCGTGGTGAGGAAGGGTTGACGGTCACGATAGAAGCGATGAAGTTTTGTACCCAGGCGGGGGCAAGGAATATGGGGACCGGGTGGGAAAGTGGAGTTGAGCTCGAAATGGGTGCAGGAGCAGGCCATTCGGCCCTTCGAGCCTGCACCATTCAATATGATCATGGCTGATCATGCAACTTCAGTGCCCCATTCCTGCTTTCTCTCCACACCCCTTGATCCCTTTAGCCGTAAGGGCCACATCTAACTCCCTTTTGAATATATCCAACGAACTGGCCTCCACAAGTCTCTGCGGTCGAGACGTGCCTGGCCATGGGGACTGGGGGGTTTGGGGGGGTGCCTGTGGGGGTCTGTTCAGTGCCCACGGATCAGAGAGTGAAAAATCAGCCAAAGTGGCCTCTCCTGGTCGATGGGCCGTGGCACCCATGGGAGAGGGTGGGTTGGGTGCCGATGGGATTGGTTGGATGCAGAACGCTCACCCGCTGCCATCATTGGCATGGCTTAGAGGTCGGCCCCTCTCTCCTCGAGCCCCGCCCCTCCCAAGGCCCGGATTGTCCCCGTCGTCTCCTCCCGCCACTGCCCGCACCCCCCCTTCGCGCACTCTGCTGTGTCTGATTGCGACGCTGCGAAACCCCGCCCCCGCCATCACCCCACGGTTGAACAGCCGCCCGACACTCACTGCGCGCGGGATCGCCCTGGGAGAAGGGGCGCACGGGCCGCGGTACTGGGAGGGCGAGCCGTGAGAGCCAACGTCCGTGTGACATTCCACCGGCCAGCCGTGGCTCAGTGGGCAGCACCCTCGCCTCTAAGTCAGCAGGTTGTGGGTTCGAGTCCCACTCCAGGGGCTTGAGCACATCATCCAAGCCGACACTCCCAGTGCAGTACTGAGGGAACGCCGCACTGTCGGAGGGGCGGTACTGAGGGAGCGCCGCACTGTCGGAGGGGCGGTACTGAGGGAGCGCCGCACTGTCGGAGGGGCAGTACTGAGGGAGCGCCGTACTGTGTTGTCAGAGGGGCAGTACTGAGGGAGCGCCGCACTATCGGAGGGGCAGTACTGAGGGAGTGCTGCACTGTCGGAGGGGCAGTACTGAGGGAGCACTGCACTGTCAGAGGGGCAATACTGAGGGAGTGCTGCACTGTCGGAGGGGCAGTACTGAGGGAGCGCCGTACTGCGTTGTCAGAGGTGCAGTACTGAGGGAGTGCCACACTGTCGGAGGGGCAGTACTGAGGGAGTGCTGCACTGTCGGAGGGGCAATACTGAGGGAGCGCCGCACTGTTGGAGGGGCAGTACTGAGGGAGCACTGCACTGTCAGAGGGGCAGTACTGAGGGAGCGCCGCACTGTCGGAGGGGCAGTACTGAGGGAGTGCCGCACTGTCGGAGGGGCAGTACTGAGGGAGTGCCGCACTGTCGGAGGGGCCGTACTGAGGGAGCGCCGCACTGTCGGAGGGGCAGTACTGAGGGAGCGCCGCACTGTCGGAGGGGCTGTACTGAGGGAGCACCGCACTGGCGGAGGGGCGGTACTGAGGGAGCACCGCACTGTTGGAGGGGCCGTCTTTCGGATGAGACATTAAACCGAGGCCCCGTCTGCCCTCTCGGGTGGATGTAAAAGATCCCGGGGCCACTATTGGAAGAAGAGCAGGGGGAGTTCTCCCCGGTGTCCTGGGGCCAATATTTATCCCTCAACCAACATCACTAAAACAGATGATCCGGGTCATTATCACATTGCTGTGTGTGGGAGCTTGATGTGCGCAAATTGGTTTCCCACAATACAACAGTGAGCACACTTTGAGTAAAGTACTTCATTGGCTGTGACGCGCTTTGGGCCGACCTGAGGTAGTGAGAGGCGCTATATAAATGAAAGTGGCCGTTGTTTATTGTTGCCGAGCAACTTGAGTGCCTTCATTGCACACCATTCCCTCCCAGGGCAGGCCACGTTACTTCGCAGTTCCCAACAAACCTCCAATGACGCAGCCCACGTACCTCGCTGTCCTGGCGGGTTCGATGTGTCACTGGAAACCAGCCACTCCTCTGGTGTGCCCTACTCAGACCATGCGCTGACTAATTCCCTCACTTTCACATCTCACTCAGGCAACGCTCGCATTTATATAGCGCCTTTCAGCACCCCAGGGCCTCCCAAAGCGCTTTACAGCCAATGAAGTACTTTTTGGAGTGTGCTCACTGTTGCATTGTGGGAAACGCGGCAGCTCGATTTGCGCACAGCAAACTCCCACACACAGCGATGTGATAATGACCCGGATCATCTGTTTTAGTGATGTTGGTTGAGGGATAAATATTGGCCCCAGGACACCGGGAAGAACTCCCCCTGCTCTTCTTCCAATAGTGGCCCCGGGATCTTTTACATCCACCCGAGAGGGCAGACGGGGCCTCGGTTTAACGTCTCATCCGAAAGACGGCCCCTCCGACAGTGCGGGGCTCCCTCAGTACTGCCTCTCCGACAGTGCGGCGCTCCCTCAGTACTGCCCCTCCGACAGTGCGGCGCTCCCTCAGTACTGCCCCTCCGACAGTGCGGCGCTCCCTCATTACTGCCCCTCCCGCTGTGCGGCGCTCCCTCAGTACCGCCCCTCCGACAGTGCGGCGCTCCCTCAGTACTGCCCCTCCGACAGTGCGGCGCTCCCTCAGTACTGCCCCTCCGACAGTGCGGCGCTCCCTCAGTACCGCCCCTCCGACAGTGCGGCGCTCCCTCAGTACCGCCCCTCCGACAGTGCGGCGCTCCCTCAGTACTGCTCCTCCGACAGTGCGGCGCTCCCTCAGTACCGCCCCTCCGACAGTGCGGCGCTCCCTCAGTACCGCCCCTCCGACAGTGCGGCGCTCCCTCAGTACTGCTCCTCCGACAGTACGGCGCTCCCTCAGGTCTGGCACTGGGAGCATCGGCGGAGGTATGAGGCCGCGACCAGGTACGGACAGTCAGACTTCCTTCCATAAAGGCATTTTACTGAACCAGTTGACTTTTACTGAGACCAGCTTTTGAAAGCAGAATTCGAATTCCGAAGCGGCCCTGTCTGGAATTTGATGTAGAATCGGATAAATTTACGGCGCGGGAGGAGGCCATTCGGCCCATCGTGTCCCGCGCCGGCCGACAAAGAGCCACCCGGCCTAATCCCACTTTCCCGCTCTCGGTCCGTAGCCCTGTAGGTTACGGCACTTCAAGTGTTACATCCAGGTACTTTTTAAATGGGGTGAGGGTTTCTGCCTCTACCACCCTTTCAGGCCGTGAGTTCCACCCCAGACCCCCACCACCCTCTGGGTGAAGACATTTCCCCTCAAATCCCCTCTAAACCTCCTCCCAATTACTTTCAATCTATGCCCCCTGGTTGTTGACCCCTCTGCCCAGGGGACACAGGTCCGTCCTATCCACTCTATCCAGGCCCCTCATCATTTTATACACCTCAATCAGGTCTCCCCTCAGCCTCCTCTGTTCCAGAGCAAACAACCCCAGCCTCATTGCTAAAGTTCAGCCGCCGCACATCACCGCTCCAGTAATATAGACACTATACTGAACACTCACTTCAGTCACAACTCTCGATTGGGAAGGACAGAAACAACCATGTTCTGTGATATAACTGCAGTCAGAAATGGCGTTTTTATGACAGTGAGACAGTCAGAAAGTTTGACACAGCCTCCTTTACCCTTTACTGAAATCTGAGTGACAGATTGCCATTCTACGGGTTATTCCTTTGTGTTTAGCTCTGTGCAAACCTGTTCTCCCTCCACTTGTTATCCGTTGCACAGCAAAACTGTGAATTAAAGAAGTTGTATTATTGAAATTAAAAGCCTGAGGGTGTATCCATACCATCGGCAAAAAATGAGAGCTGAAATCAACATTGTACGAAGCTGGAGATTAGTTTGACACAAGGTGCTCCAGAAATACAAGCGTTTATTGACCAGGTTTCAGCGCTGGCTCAGTGGGTAATTCTCTCGTCTCTGGGTCACAAGGTCGTGGGTTAGAGTCCCACTTCAGGGACTTGAGCACAAAAATCTAGGCTGACACTCCCAGTGCCAGGACAGTGCTGAGGGAGCGTCGCACTGTCGGAGGGGCAGTGCTGAGGGAGCGCCGTACTGCGCTGTCGGAGGGGCGGTACTGAGGGAGCGCCGCACTGCGCTGTCGGAGGGGCGGTACTGAGGGAGCGCCACACTGCGCTGTCGGAGGGGCGGTACTGAGGGAGCGCCACACTGCGCTGTCGGAGGGGCGGTACTGAGGGAGCGCCACACTGCGCTGTCGGAGGGGCAGTACTGAGGGAGCGCCACACTGCGCTGTCGGAGGGGCAGTACTGAGGGTGCGCTGTCGGAGGGGCGGTACTGAGGGAGCGCCACACTGCGCTGTCGGAGGGGCAGTACTGAGGGAGCGCCACACTGCGCTGTCGGAGGGGCGGTACTGAGGGAGCGTCGCACTGTCGGAGGGGCGGTACTGAGGGAGCGTCGCACTGTCGGAGGGGCAGTGCTGAGGGAGCACCGTACTGCGTTGTGGGAGGGGCGGTACTGAGGGAGCGTCGCACTGTCGGAGGGGCGGTACTGAGGGAGCGTCGCACTGTCGGAGGGGCAGTGCTGAGGGAGCGCCGTACTGCGCTGTGGGAGGGGCAGTGCTGAGGGAGCACCGCACTGCGCTGTCGGAGGGGCGTTACTATGGGAGCGCCGTACTGCGCTGTCGGAGGGGCGTTACTGAGGGAGCGCCGTACTGCGCTGTCGGAGGGGCGTTACTGAGGGAGCGCCGTACTGTCGGAGGGGCAGTACTGAGGGTGCGCTGTCGGAGGGGCAGTGCTGAGGGAGCGCCGTACTGCGCTGTCAGAGGGGCGGTACTGAGGGAGCGCCGTACTGTCGGAGGTGCAGTACTGAGGGTGCGCTGTCGGAGGGGCAGTACTGAGGGAGCGCCGTACTGCGCTGTCAGAGGGGCGGTACTGAGGGAGCGCCGTACTGTCGGAGGTGCAGTACTGAGGGTGCGCTGTCGGAGGGGCAGTACTGAGGGAGCGCCATACTGCGCTGTCGGAGGGGCAGTACTGAGGGAGCGCCATACTGGCGGAGGGGCAGTACTGAGGGAGCGCCGTACTGGCGGAGGGGCAGTACTGAGGGAGCGCCGTACTGCGCTGTCGGAGAGGCAGTACTGAGGGAGCGCCGTACTGGCGGAGGGGCAGTACTGAGGGAGTGCCGTACTGCGCTGTCGGAGAGGCAGTACTGAGGGAGCGCCGTACTGCGCTGTCGGAGAGGCAGTACTGAGGGAGCGCCGTACTGCGCTGTTGGAGAGGCAGTACTGAGGGAGCGCTGTCGGAGAGGCAGTACTGAGGGAGCGCTGTCGGAGAGGCAGTACTGAGGGAGCGCCGTACTGCGCTGTCGGAGGGACGGTACTGAGGGAGTGCCGTACTGCGCTGTCGGAGGGGCGGTACTGAGGGAGCGCCGTACTGTGCTGTCGGAGGGACGGTACTGAGGGAGTGCCGTACTGCGCTGTCGGAGGGGCAGTACTGAGGGAGCGCCGTACTGCGCTGTCGGAGGGGCAGTACTGAGGGAGGGGTAAATTCAAACCTGACCTGCGGGAACAATATTCCATGGCGAGATAGCATAGGAACAGGAGGAGGCCATTCAGCCCCTCGAGCATGCTCCGCCATTCAATGAGATCGTGGCTGATCTGCGATCTAACTCCATCTACCCGCCATTGGCCCATGTCCCTTAATACTTTCGGTTAACAAAACTCTAGTAATCTCACAGATTTCAAATGAACAATTGACCCAGCACCGATTGCTGTTTGTGGAAGAGAGTTCCAAAGTTATACCACCCTCAGTGTGTCGAAGTGTTTCCTAATCTCACTCCCGATATGCTCCCTAGTCCCAGACTCCCCACCCAACAGAAATAGTTTGTCTCTACCTTATTAATAACTTGAAAACTTGTATAAAATGATGAGTGGCCTGGATAGAGTGGATAGGACCTGTTTCATAAGAACATAAGAATTAGGAACAGGAGTAGGCCATCTAGCCCCTCGAGCCTGCTCCGCCATTCAACAAGATCATGGCTGATCTGGCCGTGGACTCAGCTCCACTTTCCCGCCCGCTCCCCATAACCCTTAATTCCCTTATTGGTTAAAAATCTATCTATCTGTGACTTGAATACATTCAATGAGCTAGCCTCAACTGCTTCCTTGGGCAGAGAATTCCACAGATTCACAACCCTCTGGGAGAAGAAATTCCTTCTCAACTCGGTTTTAAATTGGCTCCCCCGTATTTTGAGGTTGTGCCCCCTAGCTCTAGTCTCCCCTATCAGTGGAAACAACCTCTCTGCCTCTATCTTGTCTATCCCTTTCATTATTTTAAATGTTTCTATAAGATCACCCCTCATCCTTCTGAACTCCAATGAGTAAAGACCCAGTCTACTCAATCTATCATCATAAGGTAACCCCCTCATCTCCGGAATCAGCCTAGTGAATCGTCTCTGTACCCCCTCCAAAGCTAGTATATCCTTCCTTAAGCAAGGTGACCAAAACTGCACGCAGTACTCCAGGTGCGGCCTCACCAATACCCTGTACAGTTGCAGCAGGACCTCCCTGCTTTTGTACTCCATCCCTCTCGCAATGAAGGCCAACATTCCATTCGCCTTCCTGATTACCTGCTGCACCTGCAAACTAACTTTTTGGGAATCATGCACAAGGACCCCCAGGTCCCTCTGCACCACAGCATGTTGTAATTTCTCCCCATTCAAATAATATTCCCTTTTACTGTTTTTTTTTCCAAGGTGGATGACCTCACATTTTCCGACATTGTATTCCATCTGCCAAACCTTAGCCCATTCGCTTAACCTATCCAAATCTCTTTGCAGCCTCTCTGTGTCCTCTACACAACCCGCTTTCCCACTAATCTTTGTGTCATCTGCAAATTTTGTTACACTACACTCTGTCCCCTCTTCCAGGTCATCTATGTATATTGTAAACAGTTGTGGTCCCAGCACCGATCCCTGTGGCACACCACTAACCACCGATTTCCAACCTGAAAAGGACCCATTTATCCCGACTCTCTGATTTCTGTTAGCTAGCCAATTCTCGATCCATGCTAATACATTTCCTCTGACTCCGCGTACCTTCATCTTCTGCAGTAACCTTTTGTGTGGCACCTTATCGAATGCCTTTTGGAAATCTAAATACACCACATCCATCGGTACACCTCTATCCACCATGCTCGTTATATCCTCAAAGAATTCCAGTAAATTAGTTAAACATGATTTCCCCTTCATGAATCCATGCTGCGTCTGCTTGATTGCACTATTCCTATCTAGATGTGCCGCTATTTCTTCCTTAATGATAGCTTCAAGCATTTTCCCCACTACAGATGTTAAGCTAACTGGCCTACAGTTTTTAAACAGAGGCGTTACATTAGCTGCTTTCCAATCCGCTGGTACCTCCCCAGAGTCCAGAGAATTTTGGTAGATTATAACGAATGCATCTGCTATAAGTTCCGCCATCTCTTTTAATACCCTGGGATGCATTTCATCAGGACCAGGGGACTTGTCTACCTTGAGTCCCATTAGCCTGTCCAGCACTAACCCCCTAGTGATAGTGATTGTCTCAAGGTTCTCCCTTCCCACATTCCTGTGACCAGCAATTTTTGGCATGGTTTTTGTGTCTTCCACTGTGAAGACCGAAGCAAAATAATTGTTTAAGGTCTCAGCCATTTCCACATTTCCCATTATTAAATCCCCTTTCTCATCTTCTAAGGGACCAACATTTACTTTAGTCACTCTTTTCCGTTTCCCTTGGCAGTGGGGTCAACAACCAGGGGGCACGGATTTAAAGTAATTGGGGGGAGGTTTAGAGGCGATTTGAGGGGAAATGTCTTCACTCAGAGGGTGGTGGGGGTCTGTGGTGGAACTCGCTGCCTGAAAGGGTGGTTGAGGCAGAAACCCTCACCACATTTAAAAAGTACCTGGATGTGCACTTGAAGTGCCGTAACCTACAGGGCTACGGACCGAGAGCGGGAAAGTGGGATTAGGCCGGGTGGCTCTTTGTCGGCCGTTGCGAATACGATGGGCCGAATGGCCTCCTCCCACGGCGTAAGTGTCTGTGATTGAATGATTCGACGAACTTCAATCAGACCCTTAAACCTTCGAAATCCCAGGGAATAGTCTGTGTAATCTCCCCATGTAACTTAATCGTTGGAGTCCGGGTATTATTCTGGTGAACCTGCTCTGCACTCCCTCCAACACCAATATGTCCTTCCCTTGCTGTGGTGTCCAGAACTGCTCACCGTGCTCCGGGTGTGGTCTAACCAGGGCTTTGTACAGCTGCAGCATAATCTCTAGCCCCTTGTATTGTAGTCCTCCAGATATAAAGGCCAGAATCCCATTGGCGTGTTTGATTATTTCTGTACCTGTTCATGATATTGTAATGATGAACGTACCTGGTCCCACAAGTCTCTTTAGACAGCCACTATTTCTGCCATTTTGAACGTACCCCGTTCTATCATTTTTAGATGCAACCAGGATGACTTCACA